>NC_079170.1:68911055-69193555 GCF_947568905.1 Ostrea edulis
TCTTACATGTACCTTATTCACAACGATACCTAATCTAACAACGGATAGCGTCTGTACATTTTTGTGAATGAGGAAAAAAAAACCTTCAAAATAGAAATTATCCGTTTAAAAATAGGAACTGGCTATTTAAATTGGCCCAACCACCGGACTGTCATCTAAAGTTTTGTTCCCGTCCGCTTGAGAAACAGACCGTCTCGGGCGGGCTATAATTTCCAACCCTGGTGTGTGTGTGTGTAATTGTACAAAAAATTGCACTTTCAATCGTATAAAGTGTTTTATCAATACAGTATACATAAGTGTAAATGTGAAGCATGAATATTCTGCTATATGTAATTATCTTTTAAATAAATGCGTTTCTCAACTAATTCCCAATGAAAAATCATAAAATTCCAATGTTTGAAATTTCATAACGGCTTTTCTTTACTGATTCTTTGTACGCAGCAATTTCAAAGTGAAAAGTACTCTGATGATGAGTACCTTAACGTTTGAAGTAAATTGATAACAGCTTGGGGAAATCAAACAATTAGATTTAACAACAGACACAGATTATATATAATTATACTACGTCAGCTATATATATATACCAAGCTAATTCTCTCCCTACCAAACGCTTACTTGCTTCCGCTGAAATTATGTATTTTGCATGTACATAAAAGTGATGATGAATTTGAACCCAAACACTGGATTTTCACTAAAATATTTCATCTAGCATAAAAAGACACGAAGTTTGGTGTTTATGTGAACATGTCTTTTTGTCTGTAATGTATATACTATCTATAAGAAATTTATTAATTTTTGCTAATACACTTCTTAGATTTAGTCCAAAAACAAGAGGTACTGTGAGCAATGTTCACTAAGAATACCCCCCGCTTACCCCAATCTCCCAAAGGGTGTTGGTAATAGGTATAAACTACCTCTTTTCTGAGTGTAAAAAACAAATGGCATGACAAACCGAACCATATTGCTACTTCGATGTCCAGTGCATGTGACCTTTGACCTTAAAATCGATAGGGAACATCTTCATCCCATGGGTAGTCCATATGTATGATATGGTGACTGTAGGTGGAAAGATAACGCTTTAGAGCCCAGAAACCATATTGCTACTTCGATGTCCAGTGCGCTTGACCTTTGACCTTTTGACCCCAAAATCAATAGGGAACATCTTCATCCCATGGGTAGTCCATATGTATGATATGGTGACTGTAGGTGGAAAGGATAACGCTTTAGAGCCCGGAAACCATATTGCTACTTCGATGTCCAGTGCGCTTGACCTTTGACCTTTTGACCCCAAAATCGATAGGGAACATCTTCATCCCATGGGTAGTCCATATGTATGATATGGTGACTGTAGGTGGAAAGGATAATGCTTTGGAGCCCAGAAACCATATTGCTACTTCGATGTCCAGTGCGCTTGACCTTTGACCTTTTGACCCCAAAATCAATAGGGAACATCTTCATCCCATGGGTAGTCCATATGTATGATATGGTGACTGTAGGTGGAAAAGATAATGCTTTAGAGCCCGGAAACCATATTGCTACTTCGATGTCCAGTGCGCTTGACCTTTGACCTTTTGACCCCAAAATCAATAGGGAACATCTTCATCCCATGGGTAGTCCATATGTATGATATGGTGACTGTAGGTGGAAAGGATAACGCTTTAGAGCCCGGAAACCATATTGCTACTTCGATGTTCAGTGCGCTTGACCTTTGACCTTTTGACCCCAAAATCGATAGGGAACATCTTCATCCCATGGGTAGTCCATATGTATGATATGGTGACGGTAGGTGGAAAGGATAATGCTTTAGAGTCCGGAAACCATTGCGTCTACAGACGGACGGACGGACAGACGGACAACCCGATTCCAGTATACCCCCCCCCCACAACTTGTTGCGGGGGGTATAATAATAATTGTAAACATGTATGATATGAAGGGGAGTTAAGAGAGGGGGCGAGTTGTCCCAAAGAGGGCGCAAGTTGTTTTGAGGGCGAGTTGTCTTAGGGGCGAGTTGTCTTGAGGGCGAGTTGTCTTGGGGCGAGTTGTCCTGATACCGAGTTAACAATATAGGTAAAATAAAAAGATAAAAATAAAAGCAGGAATGTTGGGGCAGCCCCCCATTTCAAAGTGTTCACATGGGGCTAAAATTTTGTTAGAAACATTTCTTAAAGTAATTAATTTTTTCCAATGTTTCCTAAAACATTTATTGTAAAATATTGTATTTATTTATATATTGTAAAATATTGTATTTACTTATATGTAAAATATTGTATTTATTTATATATTGTAAAATATTGTATAATTTATTTATATATTCATCGTAAAATAGGAAGAATTAATATCCTTTCTCAATCCCAGATCAATTTCATTTTGCTAACATCAACATCAGTGACGTGAATATTCAGAATTACGGGGGGGGGGGGGGGGGGGGGGGGGGGTGTGTGTGTGTAAATGTGATACATATATTATAACAAATATTAGTCATTTTCATCATAACTTCTAATATTTGCGCAAGTTACGACTTAAAGAAAGGGAATTTATTCCGAGATCATTGTAGTTCCGCTTGTTTACACTAACATGTTCCTGTGTGCACATGCAGGAATTTCAAACCGTAATGTGGCTGACGAAAAGCTAAACAAATACTACAAGAAAAAGGACACAAATGCACAGCATGTAATAAGTAAAAATAAGTCAAGGGAGGAAAAGAACTGTTATACAGTTTGACTTCAAAAAAAAAAAAAAAAAAAAAAAAAAAAAAAAACAACTCATGTAGCAACTGTCATATGATATTTAGGCAAAGATAAACACTCCAATTATCAACCAAAAGCAAATGAACTGATGACATCTATTAAAGGCGCTGCAGTCATGTCAGAACAGTGAGTTCAGTAATGCCATATGTAAAAGGGTTGTTGTGTAATATGAATGCACAGGTCTATGAAAATATTGTACTGTTCATCATTCCAAATAGGGAAATGGTTTATTAAGTAAAGAACGACTCATATTAATGTCAGTAAAGCTAAACTGCGGCAGTTATTTATTTTGGTTAACGAAACATCAAAAACATTGGCCTTATATTTATGCCTCGTTCACACGGATGCGCATTAAATTTTACTTCGAATCAAATTTGATGCGAAGTAAAATAATGCGCATTAAATTAATTCGAATTAAATAGCGTTCACACGGCGGTAATATTTAATGCGAAGTAAACTAATGCGCATTAAATCCGTATGCATCTGTATTAAAGGGTGCGCAAAAATATAGAATTGACTATGTTATTGAAAATTATTTTTATAGATATTTTACTGAATATTGTGTAGATACAGAATTCTTTGTTCAAAACGTTATATAGGCCTATATGTAGTATACTACATGTTTACAATTTACATACATAACTGATCTACACATAAAGAGTTTTTCGTCATGTTTATTCATATGTTCCCAAGAAATTACTTGTTATTTCCTCTAACAACCAGCATTCAATCAAAACAATATATTGTTTCTTCATGGGCCCAATTTTAAAACTTCGGAACGTCTTTTTCACCATTGCTCTGACTATTGTTGTGACGTAATTTCAATTACTAATACGTATTATAAATCTACTATGACGTCATATGGTATAAAAATTAACAATGAGCGGCATATTTGTTTTAAAAAATGTAAAAAAGAAAATCATATTATCACTATTTTAAAACATTGTTGTCGTATTTAAAAACAATTCCTTCCACATGTATTACTCAGTATGCCTATGCAGAGAACATATTTACATCTGACATTATCTAATGACATGCTGTCTGTACATGTTTTTAGTGATTATTATCATTTTGCTTAGTTTTTCGTACAAAACTAACATTAATATATATAGCTGACCATGGGTATGATGCATGTGACCCAAATTGGTCATTACGCATGCATCTACATTTAATTCAAATTAGCTTCGCAGTCTATGCGAAAGACATCGGACCGTCGAACCTGACCGATGTGCAGTGCCTCAGGTCCGACGCATCATTTTTTACACCGGACCGGAATGTCCGATGTCTCAGTGTCCGGTTTCGAGCTTTACTATTTTGATGCGGAGTCATTTAAATGTTTGTTATAAGTAAAAAATAGCACACAAATCCAAATACGTAAATGAATGTGATTAAAACCGCATGGACTGTCTAGAGTATTATACGGGAGGGATCCCTGGTATAGTATTACTAGTATAATAAATAAGATTCCCTTGGTTTTGCATTTTCACGTGTTTCACTTTTTTACATTAGGTTTTTCGGTCTGACAAAATTTGGTTCGGTCCGGTGTGTTCATTGATTACACAGGACCGAATGTCCTGTGTGGTCCAAAAAACTTTCGCATAGACTGGCTTCGCTTAGCGTTCACGACGTCAATTTTAATTCAAAGTAAACTAATGCGCATTAAAATCTCCGTGTGAACGCAGTTCAGATTTAATTCGGATTAACTTACGTTTAATGCGAATTAAATTCTTCGTGTGAACGAGGCATTAAATATAACACGCCAGTCTATTATTGGAAACCGGTGTTTTCCATTTAGATTTCTGAGTCGGCCCTATCGTCAGCAAATGTGCTATACCTCTTTAAAAAAAAAGATGTTTAAAAAAAGTTTTTTAAAATTTCATTGTACACAAGGAATCTAAAGTCGAGCTTAATTACCAGGGTTTTTTTTTGCCAATTAATATAACGAATTTAGTGACCGCTCACGTGATCACACATATTGCAAAACCGCCTTCGGTGAAACTTATTTCAGCATCATACTTTGGGGACCAGTATACCAGAAGAATTCCGATTTACCTCTCTCTGCCTGTTGGATCTTTGTATGTTACATTATTCAACGAAAGCCATTTCCCTCGTGCAACTTCCTGTAATATTTTAAAATACAAGTTACATAGGAGAGAGTCGTGGACAAAACTCAGCCATGGGATTACATATCACGTAACGAATATTTTCTTTGAAAAGCACAGAAATATAAATTAAACAACATCCAAGAACATTTGGAATTTCGACCTAACATGACATATAGCAGCTGTGCACTCTGGTGTAGGTTGAGTGCACGACATAACAAACCGATTCGCTAAATGCAAAACGACTGTACGATGTGAAGTATTGCAAACCTCTTCTTTCACAAACTGAGATGAATTCGGTGTTAAATTTGGAGTGTCATTTGTTGCCATCGTGCGAATAAGTTGCTTTGTGAAGTTTTCTCTGCTTATTGTTAATCTATTTCGGCGCAGACTTGCAGTATGAACGAAAAAGCAAAATTGGAATTGAAACCGCGTGCAAAATTTGTTTTGGATCATGATATGAAGAATGTCGAGTCCGATCGGATTTTCGTTGGTTCGATCACCGGTGGTCACTAGAGATTCCGGGATCCGGGTACGAATATTTCGGTCCATTTTCTCCATTCCTAGCTGTTATATATTTGGTCCGTAGACCAGCCCCTGGATCTCTAGGCCTACCAAGTCGGCGTGGATCTCATGTACATACATGTTTGTACATCAATGCCTCTTCCCTCTACCCAATAAATTAAAATTATATATGTAAATTTATCCAAAATATACGATTTCTCAGTCGATTACCTCCATAAGTCGTTCTAAATAGTCAGACGCGTAGCCAGGCCTACATTTGTACGCACAAACGTCCACATTTTTTGCAAAAAACTCTGATTTGTGAAATAGTCATCAATATTAATTGAACTAGCACATGTATATAAAAAGTGCATGCTCTAACTGTATATAGAAACATTGTTAGGCCTACTGTATACAACATTGTTTAGGGTTGTTTTTTATTTAATCTGTTCAAAGTTGTACGCATTCTTTCCAGATAAATAGTTCTGTCATATATGTCAGAGCAAAATGTCAGGCATCTATGAGGAAACAGCAATATCAGGTTTTCATTTGCATCCTGACTACAAATGCAGGCAAACCAAATGTACAGTATGGATACTGTCAGTGTCCTATTGGGTAATTTATTTCACCAAATAAAAAGTAAAATTCTTCTAAAAGCTGGGTTTTAGATAATTAGAAACTTAGCTTTTCAAATTTAACCAGAAATCATAATTGCCACAATTATGAATTTAAAATGATTTCATATTAATGATATATCTTTTATGATTGTATATTTCTTTTAATCAATTGAAAATATACAACACTTTTCTTCAGAAAAAAATACATGTATATAGGCATTTGATTACTCCTTTATAACAGATTATATTATTATCAAAATTAATTTTGTTGTTCCTTTTTATGGATTTGTAGGTTAGCACAGGCATGTAGTCACATAGGCGCCCCACTTTTTGCATTGAGTAATGCAAAAACTAATGAGACGACTTCAGAGATCTGTACATCTCAACCATGTAAATGGATCATTCCTGGGCGACAAACAAAGTCAATCGGACCAATCAGCACTTTGCTCAAGAAAAAGCTTAAATTGGCAGATACTGAAGAAAACCTTGATCCACTCGCAGCCTATGATCCTCGCCATTCAGATGACAAAGACATAAATATTAACACCACTCTGTGGCAGTTAAAGGAATTAAGAGATGTCTTTCCACATACAGGTATTAAGGATTGAATTTCAACAGGAAAAAATTACTTGTATAGATATTAGTATTTATAGATTTTAACAATTTTGTATAGTTAATTTTGAGGAGTCATTATGTCACCAATAGATGTCATTCATAAACATACACTTATTATGTAGGGATGTCCCACTTGTGGAATATACCCGACCATGCCCCAGAAGCCATAAAGGAAATGGAGGTCCAGGATATTGAAGATCCAATGGTGACAAGGATGAAAAATCTTATATTTTGTGAGGATAATGGTAAGGAATGAAAAAATAATTCATATATACTATATAACTATAATGAAAGCTGCAAAATTTATAGATTTTAATTTGATGGACATCAATATTATTTAAGAATATGCAAAATACTAACCATCATATGCATCCTCAGTTTAATATAATGATTACCTGATGATTAACTTTTACATTTCAGCACCTCAGATTACAATTGATCACGAATTGGTTGAATTTATTGAGACGAGTACAAGAGGCCAGAGGACATCAGAAATGTGGCAGAAACTACATATTGGTCGTTTAACCAGTTCCATATTTGGTGATGTATTGAAGGCTGGACCCAATCCAAAGTCTTTGATCAAGCAAATTGTAGAGGGGTCTAGTCTTCAGAAGTAAGTTGTGATAGTTTATGACTTTATAATACATGGGCATACGTGTGTATATAGGTAATGCGGAATACAAATACAGTGTAACGATAAAACCAGACAATTATTCCAAGCTAGGCCCGCGATTCCTTAAAGGGACTGGTTCACGATTTTTGAACAAAATATTTTTTATTTTTTATGTGAAACATTAAGAATATAACTAATTTAATGTTGACAACCAACATTTTGAACTTCTGAATGCAAAAATAAAAGCAATATTTTAGCCTTAAATCTGTGTTATGTAAACAAAGACTCGAGTCTTTTCATGTATACAAACACACCAGTGAAATGTTAATTTTGTAATACAAAACATCTAAATTTTGCATAGTCACAAATCTTAACTTTTAGATGACACATTTTACCTGAAGAATGGTTGAAATGTGAAAGATATAATAAACTTAGATCGATAACCCTTTCTTTTGAAAATTTCGTAAACAAAAACATACCACAATCTTTGTTTACAAAACAAAAAATGAACTCTCTAAAATGAGCTTCTGTGATAATGTATAACCTTAATTTTTGTGTGAAATCTTTTAAACACATTAGACAAGTAGATTCTGATCATCAAAAGTGAAAAACAAAATTTTCGGGAAAATCGTGAATCAGTCCCTTTAAAGTCAGGCTACATTTAATGTAGCTGGCATTATTCTCCAAGCTAAATATTCATAATACATCTGTACATATAGTATAAATTTGTAACATTGCAAAGTATCCGTGCAATACTAGTCGGGTGTTCTAACTACTGAACTACCCTGGCTGATATCATTAATTTAATATAAATTGTTGATTTCATATGTTGATATGGAAAACATAATATTAGAACTAAAATTATCATTATAATGTTATGAATGTAATACATTTATTATGAATGATAACACATGGGGATAAAAAACTTTAATATATACAATGTACTTGATCACCATGTTGTATTTCTTTTGTCATCATTTTATTTGATATACATATAACTAAAATTGTGCGGGCTTCTTTCCCTAGGTTAAAGTTCTGTGTATTTATAGGTATGCATCTCTGCCACCAGCTGTTCAGTGGGGACAACAAAATGAGGCAAAGGCACGCTCAGAGTATGTCAATCTGAAGACTGCCACAAACAACAATTTTAAAGTTGAGGATACAGGTCTCACTTTGTGCACAGATAACTCATTTTTGGGTGCCTCCAGTGACGGGAGAGTTTTTGATGGTGACAGTATAGGTGTACTAGAGATTAAGTGTTCATACTCCATCAAGGGAACTCAAGTAACAACAATGGAAGTGAGTGAGATTGTTGCAATGGGATGTCCAAATTTCTGTTTAGAATATACATGTAGTATGGAAGGACCACGTCTCAAAAAGAGCCACAAGTTTTATGCTCAAGTTCAGGGAGAAATGGCAATTATGCGATTACCATGGTGTGACTTTGTAGTATGGACAGACGCTGCTCAGAACAATATTTGTATTGACAGAATATATTTTGATTCAGAGTTTGTGTCCTCTATGATGCCTAGACTTATTGAATTTTATATGCATCACATTATCCAGTTACAGAGCTCCAGATAATTTCTATTATTTATCTACTTTTAAGATTTTTAATCTGTTCAAATTCTGTTTTCCTGAGATATAGTCATAAGAGCAATGCCACTTTGAATTTTATTCTCCTACTGGATAGAAGTAATTCTTTTCCCAATTCAGAATTTGATAAACTTCATAATGCATATTTCTGCAAAAAATCCTCATCCTTAAATATCTGAAGCTCTGAAGTTACATTTACAATGTATCATTTGAAGTTATTGCTTTATAAAAGAAAAGTCTGACAATAAAGTTGAAATTTCATCATACTTGTATATATATATATATATATATATATATATATATATATATTTATATATATATATATATATATTATGCACTTCTGACAGGAAAGACAATTGATTTTTTAAAATTTGATTTAGATAACCACACATATCATTGTTTGTTGTACAGTATACAAATGCCAAATCATGCAATGATCAACATTCATAATCAATAATTCATTAATCAATAATTAATTAAGTTTTGAAAGAAATTATTTCATATAATTTATCCCAAATGTATAAACAAGTGTCAATATCTTTGAAGAACAGTTTCAAATGACTGCAAGTGTCATTTTTATCAGATAGCAATGAATTTCTACATTAAACTAAAAAATATTCATTTGCCAATCACAAACCAACTGGAATCATACCATAAATATGGCAAGCATGGTTTATAAATATACATGAACAAGAAACGTGTAACATATGTACAGAAGTAGAGTTGTGTACTGATCACTTAAATGAAGCATAAGAATCATTTTCCCTTTAACAAATCTCACATTTAATATCTATTCAAGTTTTATGTCATGTTCCACCATAAATGTTTTGTTCTCCTATTTATCAAATTCCAAAAATAAAAAATATGTTGACATGAGTTCAATCAGAATGATTAGTTTGAAATCATTTTGAATTACAATTTGTCATTTTCATCAGTCTGAAATCAATTAAAGCAGCACTTCCTATAAAAATACACTCATGTACATAAATGGAAATTAATTTGTAATTAATGGCACATCAAGATTTGTTAGCCAACAAATCACCTGGAAAATGTTAGTGACTAATGGTTGCAAAGTTATAGGCATAACACCATCCAAAATATGAAAGTTTTTAACTCGACCTATACTCCTCTCTACATGTATTCTTAATGAGGCTATCTCCTGTGTTTTGAAAACTTCATCTGTTGAAAATTGCGGACATGCACCTCTAAATGGAGGAATGTTCAAATTACATTTTTCAATTTCCAATAGATCTCTTATCGTAAAACCTTTGTCCGCCATAACACTGTCATTTTCATCTAACAGATCTATAATACCTGAATTAATTGTCAGTTCTCTGTCAGATACCTTACCTGGCCAACCTTCAGATACAAATGAAATAACACCTGATGGTGTGATGCCAACAAGAAATTTCACAGTTGTATGATGTTTGTAGTTAGAAAATGTCATACTCGGATTTACAAGACTAGAGGACTTCTGTATAAAAAGTTCTGTACAGTCGAGTATAACTCGAACAGATGAATACTTTGATTTAAAAGATAATGGCATTGTTCTGTCAATGATATCACGTGCAGGAAATGGATTTAAAGATTTCAGTTCACATGCAAGTAAAGAAATCCAGGTGGAAAATATTTGGAAAAAGTACTCTCTGATATACCAAATCTATGGGCAATATCAGAGGTAAACAGTCCTAGTCTAAGTCTAAGAAGGACAGCAAGTAACTGGTCAACCAGCTCCAATGACCTCTTAGATTTCCTCTGTCTGTCTGCTGTCAGGTATGTGTTGGAGCCAATCCAGTACCTCATTCTCTCTGCCTTTGGTCTGATGGAGCTATATTAAAAAAGGATTAAATTATGTATTAGGATTATACAGCAATAGAAAAACATGCAATACAGATCTATATTTGAATGATGTAAAACTTAGCGAAAGGTAACTAAAATTACAAAGCTATGTGCCACTATGTTCAAATGTGACTAAATTTGTATGCCTACTTGAAAAGCCACATAAACACTGCAAAAGAAGGCAGCCCAGTGTAAAACTTTGTCTTGGCATCATCGTTGGCAACCTTCTCTACATTCCAAATGTATCTGGAGCGTTCTCTCTTGAGGTCGTCTAACTCCTTCTTCAAGGCAAGGTTCTCCTGTAGCAGAGGGTCAGGGTCACACTGTACACCTGTAATTAAAAGATAACATTAAGGATTGAGACCAGACAGATGGGTGTCTGATGACAAATTTATATTTGAATAGTTTGGTCAAGAAAGGACACAAAACAGTGGTGGAAGAGTCAAGAGCCCCACAAGTTACCCGACAATGACCAGTATACACATAAAAGTATGTGATTACTGATGTTTCTTTCATGAAATAGTTTATGATTTATAGATTTTATTTCATTTAATCTCTCATTTTTTAGGGGGTGGGGGTCTTAACAACAATAATTATAGTAGACCTCATTCATATTTTCATAAGACATTGACTTTTGATCTGGCCAACATGTTCAAAATTCAAGCCTAAACAATTAAATTTTGTATCTATATTCAATAATTTTTAAAAACCTCTTTGAAATATTAATATTTTCTTTTTTTATGTGTACCTTCATCTTTCAAAGTCTTTATATCAACATCATCAAGAATCATATTCTCATCATTGTTGTTGTTGATGTCTTGTAGACAGTTGGGTTGTGATGTATAATAGCTATGTGAGTACAGACTGAAGTCGTGGTGTCTCTGCATCAAAAGTCTCTCTGTTCTATCCGTCTCGTTGATTTCCTAAATTTTTTTAAATCATTTATATAAAACATATAATGCAGTTAAATTGTGATGTAACTCAATGTGAATAATTTTATCACAGTAGCTAACTCAACTGTCATTTCACCTCATATCAATTACAATATGAAAAAAAAAAGTCAAACAACATGAGCGTTCTTTCATAAATTGTTATTCTTACAATTTGAATCAAATTTTAGGCTAGATATTGACCAAGGATGTACAGTGACTGGCTATTAGTGAGTCATCATTTCATGACTATTTATTTGACAAATGTCTTTTTTAAAAAAACTTATTGCAACATTATCATGGGTCATAGCAACTTTTGGATAAAAAAATATATTGGAAAAATAGGATTTTATCATCAGAAAGTAGGACAAAAATAGGATTTTCTAAAAACGAAAATATGACCTTTATAGGACAAAGAACCTGATTCACAAACCCCATATTATGGACCTTAAAATATATAAAAATGAAAGTAAATGTTGAACAGGAGTATTGGTGTTATAAATATGTATCAGAATCCGGGGTTTAAAAAAATATGTTAGATTTTAGAAATAGGAGCACAACTAAAGCTGTATACATACTAGAACCGGATATGGTACCGTATTTTTGTCATTTTCCACCAAAAACTGGTTATTTTGTAAAGCTTTTGGCATACTGGTTTCATCTCGCCCAAAATATTTAACGTATTTTCATAATATACACCTTTTCAATAGAACATAAATTCAAAAATATTTTAGGGCGAGCTAGGAGCACTATTTTTATTTTTCAAAAAACGATATTCCGGATTGCTGAAAAATATCACGGTTATAATGCGCTGATTGTGGTAAACTTGAATTTTACAGATAATATGGCTGATTTAAGTATCTTATGGAGAAAGAAACTAGGTTTTTTATTTCGTGTCATGTATAGGTCATTTTAGTTCGGTGTTTATTTTTAAAGCAAGGGAAATTCCCTCACCTAATAATAGTTTTCGGTTGCAGCTTGTTTTGCCCTTTTACTAGGTTATAGATGTTCATTTTCAATACCTAGTTGTTTTCATCTTTTAAAGTCGTTCACAAAGCATTTTCATTGCATCGTTGCTTAAAAACTGTGTACAATTTTGGCAGTTTTACATTATTATCATAAACATTATCATTGAACGAAACGAGTTACCGAAACTGTTAGGCCTAGTGACTGAAATGTTCATGGCGTCACTTTGGGATATATCAGAAAATATTCAGGCTTCACGCAAGTATTTTTGTTTGGTACTGATATCATATCGAATAATTTTTGCTTTATTTATTTTACAAAATTGTTACTACGCAGCTTTAGACTGTCAACATTCGAAATAACTGTTTTATTTAACCTAACTTCACGTACATTGGTAGCGAGTCCTTCTTTGACCTACAGTACATCCAATTTTCGGGCTGAATATTAGCATGACCTGGTCAGGCAAACAGGAATTCAAAATAACAGATTTAAACTACAATATGACTTACCATAACATGTAGCATTGCCGCCAGTTAAGGTATTCCATGTATAATGAAAGGATAATGAACAATTTTGAAGGATTTAGATCAACATAAAAGTTTATTGTTAAATAATGATGAAAGTGAAGCAGATGAAATTCACATGACTGGTAAATGATTAGAAGCTGACCTTTTTGCACTTAAGACTTTTTGGAAAAGTTGTCTGCCCTTTGTAAAAATAAGAAAAATCTCATTTTCTAAAACTGTGTGCGGTCAATGATTAATTTTATTTCATATTTTCATAAAAAGAAAGTGTATGTTACTTTCTACCAAGAGATAATTATGAAAATAGAATTTGTTTTTAAAATATTGTAATAAAACATGCTTTTCCCATATACTTCAATGTTAAATTCTAGGTGAAATAAATCAAGCAGTAAACAAAATTTTGAAAATTCCTATGATGGATTATTTTTATTTGATGAACCCTTCAAAATGATACCATGATTACAAATATTCCACCATCCATTTATTAGATATGAAATATGGTCATTATACATTGAATACCTTAAATCCGACACAGTAAAAATTATGTAAGCAATTCATAGATAGCAATACACATGTTATCGATGAGACATGACGTCATCTGTTGTAAGACATTCATGACGCATTTTATGCTTCGATAGGCGGATCAAGTAACCCCAATATGAAAATACTCGATATACCGTTTTCTTTTTTAAATTTCACATATGATATCGTCGTACATGTCAAGAGTTTTTTTTTTTTTTTTTTTAATTTTTATGTAACTTTACCTGTAAACAAAGACTGTGCGTTTTGTTTTGTTTTTTGTTGTTTTTTTTTAGGGGGAGGGGGTAAGACAATACAGTATTTATTGTGCATGTTTAATTTCGTTGATTATCTATTTTATAGGCCTAGTTCGAAGGCCTATCAACGCATCAGTGTTCCATTGTCCAATGTAAAATTAGAAAAGTAAAAGTAGTGTTGTCTTAGTTGTCAAGGAGGTATGTCCCCATACCAAGTTACATTTATACAATATAAACAAATATTTTTTCGGCGTGCTCAACAAGTCAAATTGCGTGACACAAGTAAAATTAAATTATGACATACGGGCTGAATGCTATATTATATATGTTTTGCCAATTAATAAACTGGACATGTGTTTTGCCAATAAATATATCTTAATTTGATAATCATAGCCTACAATAGCAACAGGAAATTGTGCTTAAATTGACCAATCTTCAAAACCTAAAATTGTGTACATGTGTTTGGTGGCGGTGGTGGTCTTCATCCACTTAAACTGTCCCAATCCCCCTCCCGAATTCAATTTATTTAAGTGTGCAGTGTCGACCCATCCAAGTCTGCTGCTTTGAAATCTCAGTGTCAAATGCAACTAGTTTACACAAAAAAAATATATAGACAAATATTTTGACGATTTGCATTTTAGTTGCTTCTATTCATACACGCTATACAACAGTACTGAATCTATAACTGAGAGAGAGAGAGAGAGAGAGAGAGAGAGAGAGAGAGAGAGAGAGAGCATCAGTAATTGTATACAGGTACGGGAAGTTTAATCAAATCTTGAAATGAACAATATTCTTCTTATTAATTAACCATTCCACTTCATTCTGATATATTTAATTTCCCTTTTTTCCGTGTTAAATTATTCGGCTGGCGCAAGTTAGGACTGCCCCCTCTCTTTTTAAAACCGATGTTACGTGCCTAGCTATCTAACGCCCTCTCAGTCAAAAATAAAATAAACATATAATCTATATTACAACAACTTCATTGGATTTACTAGATTTTTTTACCACCGTAATACATGTTTATGCAAGCGGACAATCTAGGCATTTTTAAAATAATTAAAATATATTCAGTCTACGAGGAGCAGAATGGACCCAAAACCCAATGCTTATATTTGTCATTTTATGGTCCACATTTCTTTGAGCTGGTATAATTCATGCTATTTATCAAATTGAAGTCATTGCCAATTTATATCATGTGATATTCGTTTGTTCATTTTTAAAGTCAAATGATCCTGAAAGTCTCTTATTTGGTGAACTCGTGCTGTGAAACAATGTGCCAACTAAACGTACAGATGTTTGTGTACGGGGTGTCGAGAATTTAGGTGTGAACGTCTGCGGGGAAGTCTGCATACGGATATGTATCAGTATCTTGATATATCTATATACAAGAAATAATCCCGATTTACAAACATGTTGAGGTTTCTACTTAGAGATAATTAAAATCCATTTAGCGACACTGTCCACTCTATTTCTGGGGTTTTTAAAAACAATGTATCTGCTTCAAACATATAAACGTGAAAAACTAATATATACGAACGTCATAAGTTAAGAGTAATTAAGATGAATTGTTTCGAATAGCAAACTCCAACATGTAAACAATTTAAGTAAGTTATCAAATCAGTATGATAATTCTTTAAAGATAGACAGTGAAGGTGCATTTTTAAAAATTAAATTACTATTTCAAATTTACAATAATATCTATCATTAAATGATATGAATATATACAAGTCGCCGTTTTATACGTTTTAATTTTCACCCACTAATATTTCGCTTAGTATTTATTATCTTTTTTCATCACACGAAGGTGCACGGTGGCACAAAGGAGACACAGATGTCAGATATCCACTTAGATCCTCCGTGGACTTAAATGTCTACCTCGATCAGAAAATTAAGACTTCAGAGGTGCCGACAATTTTAAAGGTCCACCGTGTTTTATTTAAAAAAAATTTAGTTTACGAGGTGGATGTTAAAAAAATCCATTTTCTAATTAGTTACTATAATTACTCAAGTTTAACCAAAATCATACAGTTGTCTCCCTTTTTTTATCGTCAATTAATATAAATTTTAATGGAAATTGATACGAATAGATAAAAATGCAACTTGAAAATATAAAATCGTCTTTGAGATAGACGATAAAGCAATACTATTTGCTGTGGTCCTTTCACTGCAAGGAATTTTAATTTTTGATCACGATTTTTCAATTATGTCCAATACAGCGGGAAAAAATTGTAAAGTGTTATGTAGTGGGGAGGAGGGATATATCACAAATTTAAACATCGTGATAGAAAATATACAAGTTCCTAGTATTTTATTAGTTGTGATTTACAACCAGAATAAGCCCAAAAAATATATATTAACCTATGCGTCCATTTTTTGTGTATTACACTGTGATTCTCATAACGTCAACATCATGACGTTATATAGCTTTTCTACTGAAAAACAACACAAAGTTTAAACGACTGTAAAACGAAAACTAGAAAAGATATAGTTGTAAAATAAATTGTTCTATAACCTATAAGTCCTAGAGCATCAACTGTGAAAGTCTCATTTATTTTGGCGAAAGGGCCAATTTGAGTACTTCGTGGCTCTGGTTCTTTACACATCAGATGTTTGATTTTGTGAATAGCAGGAGTAAGAATCCCTTCTTGACTATTCCCACCCGTCGTGAGACCTATATTTTGATCAAGATCCATAGAATTCTTCGTATCAAAGCAATATGTAAAGAACAAGGTAAAATGTCATGAAGCATGTTAGACAGCAATCGGCCTAATGACATGATTTATTTCTTGATTAGATCATTATAACGGCTGTTGGGTTTGCAAAATGTTGATTTCTGCAATCCATTTGTCAGTAGCTTAGTTCAATTCAAATCTTTATCATGCGCAGAAATTACTCTCGGGTCTCGAATCGCTAGAGAAATATGAACATCAAATGCAGATCATAATGGGATCGTGTGAAGTTTCGAATGGAGAAGATAAAATCATCAAGTCTTTTATGAAGTTGTGGTATTGCAATAAAGCATTAAACGAGTACATTTCGAATATGGATGGAGATAGAGAATGAATAACGAAGGAAAGGGAGATAAATCAGTTCTGTTACCCAATCTATACATAATGTACCTTTTAAAGCAATTTTATTATTAATAGTATATACATAGGTGGAATTCTGGGAGATATCCGTATTCTATATGGAAAACTAAAGACAACGAACAGTGATTAAACATATCAACTCAATAAGCAATACAAAGTTAAGAGGACAAACATGCAAACACGGACGTCTGGAAATATAAGGGAAGGGATGAGGTGCCTAAGAGGAGTAAGCATCTCCGTTTGACCGGTAACATCCTCTATCCTGATACATAGTCAAAGTCTATAACGATCTGACAATACACGTTAGATAGTATTTGATTGAATTATAGGTTATATTCACATGTGTACAAGTAGGATCATTATAACGATAATAAAATTTGCAAAATTTTGACTGCAAATGAGACTGGGACTAACTATAATATCAAATTTTCTGTCAGTAGCTTGCTTCACTTTGAACATTGATGGTACGCAAATCATATTCTCATATATTGAATCAATTGAGGAAAATAAGCCCCATATGTAGGTGATGATTGAAATTTGCTACATCACAAAAAGCTACATAAATATGGGAATTTGACAATGGAGAAGCTAAAGTCATGAAGTTAAATAGTTAGTTTGCAGTTATAGATATGCTCAATAAAGATATTTCATGTGTCATTCTGTTGCAGAAATGCGTGTCCAATTACTTTCAAATATTGTTCGAAAACCAAAATCACAACTTTTTGAAAATGTTGAGAAAAACCAAGCAATGATTAATATCCGAATAAAGGTGCATCTCCTTTTTTCACTTATTCAGATTATTAGAATGTTTTAAGTCTTTTCACCTGGTATGAAAATCACCAACTTCTCTGCAGCTCCAAACGAATCTAAAACTACCAAAACGAAGCCTGTATTTATACTGTTTTCTGATTTTTTTCATATAAAGGGTTGGAAATTGTGTGCACGTTACAAGCTAACGTTGTACGGTGAAGGGTTACTATATGTAGGACAAAATAAAGAGAACAAACATAGTTGACATCATAAATCACACGTGTCTATCGAAATAACAGGATAAAAAACAGGAAATAACCATATGTTGGAAAGGTTGTTTTTATTGAATCAATTCCATGTATCCAGTATTAGTTGGCAAAAACCTGTTCAGAGATACATCGATTAATCAAGTAAAAGTTTAAAAGTGTATTCTTTATGTAATTGATAAGGTTGGTCACTTGACGTCAACTTCAATTTTTGATGTAGAATATGAAGATTCCCAACAATCCAACTACTAGATGTGATTGATCATAAAACCGCTTTAAAATATACATTATATACACGGTGGATATCAGAACTCATTCCATTTTTTTCTCTCCACAATTCTCATAATTAAAATCCGATACGTTTGATTTCGGATTGTTCTGTTAATCCTGATCAAGATATTATAGGACTCACGGCGGATGGGGCTGGCCAAGAGGGGGTGTTTACTCCTACTAAACACTTAGTTTCACCGCTGGTGTGCCTGAGGGTTCGTGTTTGTCTAACTCTTAATTTTATATTGTATCTATGATTGATGAGGTATTTCACTGTTCGCTAATTCTGTTGGGAGGAGTGAAGATAAAATTTGCAGAAATTCGGTTTATTCCGTATTTCAAAACAAGATAGGGGTTCATGGCGGGGTTGAACGCTCGAGAGGGGATGATTACTCCTCCTAGGCACCTGCTCTCACCTCTGGTGTGTCCAGAGGTCCGTGTTTGCCCAACTATTTATTTTGTATTGCTTATAGGAGTTATTACATTGATCACTGTTCGTTATCTTTACCTTGCATGGAACAGTTTATCTAAAATTTCACAAACCTGGCTGCATACACCGACATCTGGATACGAGACCTGTAAACCTCAAAGAAGATCATCAACTATATATCTATACATACTGATAAATATGAAAAACATATTTTGTCATTAGTAATGTCTACAATTTAAAACTCGACTTATAAAGACTTACCTGTACAGGTACATGTAGTACGTTGCTTCCAGCTAAGGCATTGGTTGAGAGTACTTAAACATAGATCTTTGTGCAGCTGCGGTGGATAATATGGGTAGAAGAACTGTGGGGCGTTATCATTTATATCCGATCCTGTTCAGTTCACTGTAACATTCTGGAAGGTGTTGTATTCTAACATACAGAAACACAGTTAATTTACTAGTAATTCATGCAAGAAAACTTCTGGTACATGTACATCGTGAATTCGTATGTACATTTGCTAAAGTACTTGAACAGATACTATACATGTCATTGTCAAATTCAAATTACAACCAGCGTATAGTACCGTATGGCGCCTGTTGATGTGTAGTCTGCCGTTTTGTCATGATCTCCCCTCCCACTCAAATGACTACAATGAAACGACTATTGGTCTTTTTGTCGATGCCCCCACTCAAACTTAGGTGACTAGCATTTGTAAAACATCAATATGCTAAAAAAAAAAACTTCATTAAAATGCAAAAGTTTTATCAGCATTTGCTTATTTTTCAAGGCCGAGATCTTTTAACACAAAGGTTAGTAGTTATAATTTTAACCTACAACTCTTCTTGTTTATTCTAGACAAAAAATCATTTTGGCTCTTATTACTAAACTTTAACAAGTTTTAATTTTAACCTACCATACGTCTTGTTTACTCTAGATACATAAGCCATTTTGCTCTTATCACCAGGCTTTGAAAGTGATACACATAAGAAAACCAATCCATTTTAAGGGAACTAACTTACTTCATGTCGTTGATAGAGGGACAGAAAGGATGTAACATACAGCGTCGGTATCTGGGTAATAGTTTTCTTATGCTGTCAAAAGGTTTGATGAGCAAAAGGATAATCTATATAACAATTTATATTATACAGTCCTGGAGTAAAACAAGCATTTATGTGTTCAATGGAAGACTATACCACAGTTACTTAATAGTCAGTTGTTCATAACAATAGATGCAAACTTGTGGTCACATGACACTAAACGGAGGTTGAACACAGTTCGGTCATCAGCCTTCAGCACTGACCGGGAATTTTCTCACATAGACTTCTCCATATTTTGTGACGTGAAAGAACTGGTTTACATTTACAATGTCTTCATTCGTTCAGCAAAACCAGCATAAATATCTAAATATACTGTAAAGTAATTTCATACGAAACGATACTATTCATATTGACTGTGACTGAGCTACCGTACATTCCCCTCATGGTAATTTCCTGTGACATCAGTTAAATATCACGTAACACTTTTTTTGGAAAACATCAACAGGTCCTACTTGTGAACAAATGTTCAGATTCAGGCGTGTAACCAGCTCATTTTTTTTATTGATATACTCAGAAAAAATAAAAATCCTTTACATTTCTCTCTTGTATATTAACAGTATGATATATATAAGAATGTGGACAGCTCCGGTAATTCGCTGATGACTGTTGATATGTTGTTAAATTAAAGCATGTTTAGTTTGAGTATGCATTTGCTCCCAACACATTTCATGTTAAGGATTTTAAAAAAAAAAAAAATCTGAGTATATCAATAAAAATTCAGCTGGTTACCCGCATGTACCTGAACATTTGTTCACAAGTAGGACCTCTTGCTGTTTTCCAAAAATAAAGTGCTACGTGATATTTAATTGATGTCACGGGGAATTACCATGAGGGGAATTCACGGTAGATCTGTCACAGTCAACATGTGGATAGTATCGTTTCGGTGTTTAACCGTAACAAATATAATGATACCTGTGAATTTGAGATGCAATTTCACCCCATGATTGTTGTTCACTTGACTATGGAAGCCCTTGACCTAGTTGCGTAACTCATATTTCTTCGACCGATTGACTAGGGATAAGAAATGTGTTTAAAACTGAAGCATGGTTTTGAAGAATTTTATCTTTTGAAAGGGCAGTTGGAGTATAAGTACGATTACCAAAAGTGGAATTAATACCACGTTCGTTTAAAATACAGTTGTAATAATGAATATTACAAAGACAATGCTGTTACAGGCTTTGTTTGCTGGAACCAAAACATATTCCTCATGTAACCTATTCAATTCTTTTATGACTTCTAGTTTGCTAAATACAGAAGGATTGATGGTACGTACTTTTGTTTTGAAATGTTTAATGTGGTATTCTAATTTTCCTCTTATGCTTTTAACCCATTCTGACAATGTAAGAAGTTCTTCTTTTTCATAGGTAGGCCATCTTTTGGGGTAATCTTCAACGGAATTCATAATAGAGATGAAGTTCGGAACTACATGTATTTTTTTCTCTCTAAATTTACATTGCAGCAATGTTGTCAGCCTTCTGTGGAATAGAAAGTCAACGTCTACAATAAGATACTTCGGTTTGATACACACACTGTTACCTCGTTGTCAATTAGCATGTACTTGTACGCTAATCACTGTTGTAAATCATCTCTCTCTGTATAATGATCGAATGATTTGAAAATAGATTAAAATAAAGATATTATATTCGAATTAATTATTTACCGAGTAAGAATTGTCCTGTTCATTCTCAAATACATTTCTCACTGGGGAAGGGGGGTCATTACTGATCCGCCTTTCAACAAAGCAAACAAAAAAAATCATACGTCACATTTTACCACATGACGTCAGTCACATTGAGATGTGGATCGCGATTTGTCACTTGCTTACATATTTTCTTGTGTATTTTTATTTTCGCGGACTATAAAGCGGAAACTGACCCAAACCAGGTTATACTCGTATAATTTTGCCCCAGAATTAAAGTCATTCCTTAAATATTACTGTAGTAACACTTTGAATATTCTTCATCATTGGATTCATCTTTACATATCTATATATTTTTTATGTCAGCCTAAAATTTTAAATAAATGACTTAGTATTCATACTTCTCTGTTAATTCTATCTCTTCCATTAGTGCCATTTCTGTAGATTTCGTGGTCACGGACTGGACTACAGTTCCCATTTCTGTCTGGCGACGGGAAATGGTTTTGTGGCTGACTTCTGGTATATTTAGTGACGAAAGAAAGCTATGAACTTGCCTCTCTTCCAATCCTGAGTGAACCATTGCTGAACTCAAGATTTAAGTTCTATTGAAATTATACACTGTAGCATTATATAGAAATCAATTTTTATATGGGAAGACAGTAATATAATTCTGCTTCATTCAGAACCCCTGGAAGGGTTTTCTAACATTAACAGCAAAAGTTTATAATATCATTTTTTTTCTGCCATTGAAATAATAAATCACAACTGTCTCTACCCGAGGATGCTTTCTGCCCTGTTTGTTTGAAACTGGCAAAGTGGTTCTGGAGAGGAAGTCGATAATGTGAAAAGTTTACATCAGACAGACAGACAGACAGACAATGTGTGATCAGAAATGCTCACTTGAGCTGAAATGAGTTGCATTTCTTTATAAGATTATATTAAAGATAAAAATTCTGCAATCTAAAGTAAAATCAAAATTCCATTTGTAATTAACATACCAGCTGCTAGTTTTGTGTTTGCATCCCACACTCTTCCATGTTTCTTTCCTGTGGGCACATTGTTCAGGATTGACAACATGTATTTGAACAAGGTATCTATTAAAGAGAATCAATTAATTGTATAGTTGTGTGTGTATATACATAAAATAAGACATAACATTTTAATGAAGTATGTGTTCCTATAATAAACAACATTACACAATAAATAAACAATATCTGAATTTTACAATGAATATTACATGTATTCAAGATTATTACTTTAGAGGTTATTTTGTATTTAGGGGCCTGTATAAAAAATGATTATCAATAAATAACATTTACAAGTATAAATTTTGTAATAATTTTTCTGGTTTTTTGGGTCAATGGCAAAAGCAACATAGAGAATTTGACACATGGTTGTTGAGTGTACGCCATGTTTAGGGGCGAGATCAAAATATCAATGTCAGAAAAAAATTCAAATTTAAATAGTTAGGGGGAAGGGGAGTAAAAACTCATTTAAGTTTTTGTCATCCGACATCGATTTCACTTTAGTGGGAAAAAGACAAATGGCTGTTAAAAACCACATAATAAAATTACATTTTAATGAATATTTAATAGTTTTAATGTACGCTTTAATTTGTGAATAAACAGTAGTAAAAGGATAATAGAGTATCATTTATACTTGCATGTTTTTACTTGTTTTAAAATAGATTACTTTCAAAATTCATAATATTTAGATTTAAGGGGAGTGGGAGGTGGGATCTGTGAAAACTAATATGTGAATTTAGTTTTTTTTTGTCAGACATTGGACTTTTGATCTCGCTCCTTAACATGATAAATTATTTAAAAATTCCTCTCAAAACTTAGAGGTACGCTTGCATCAAATATTTGATGTGTGTCTTGCCCAAACAGTGTTTAGTATTAGGACTAACATATTTACAGGTGCAATGAAACCTAGATACATTTTTGTACATTGTACCTTAATGATAGCCGAAAGTCCATAAGTTTGGATATCAACAGCATGAGTGAGCTGCAATGGCATTCCACAGTTTAGACAGGTCTTTAGAGCATCTGCCAACACCCCTAATTCTACAACTCTCCTCCCATGTCTCCAATCATTAGTGGATTTCACCATCTGTTCCGTCACAAACTCATCATGGTCAACATCCGCAATATCAGGGATACACGTACCTATTCAATCATAATATATATATATATATATATATATATATATATATATGTAAATGTAAATATATATATATATATATATGTAAATATATATATATATATATATATATATATATATATATATATATATATATAAATACACTACCCATCATAAATAAGTATACGCAAAAGCTTTTAACACATTTTGGCATGAAATATATTCAATATAATGAAAAAGAGTCAAATTAATTCACTGAGTATAACTTTCAATTAAGCTCAATAAAATAATTAGTTAAGGGTAAAACTTCAATATATGTGAAACAATAATGGACTTTCAATATTTTGGTATAGTCTGTTAAATTGTGATATTGATTTATAACAGTTGAAAAATCAAAAGATCTTATAAAAGTTAATAGATTCACATCAAATACAAAATAATATGCATTAGTAAATAGTTTGAAATGGTTTCAAATAAAGTTTACATAAAATCTATTTAGAGAATTCAAAAATTCAGAAAAGCAAGTATTTTAATGAATATGATCAGGATATGAAAAGTTAAAAGCCCACCGTTATATATTTATTTGCAAGAGTTCTGTATTTCCTTCAAAGGATCTGTATCTATGATGTAACAAATGCTTCTTTTATGCGAAAGTAAATTAATTTCGTATGTATGTATGTATGCATGCATTAAAAACAAGCTAGACTTTCTTGTAAGATTATGCGTATAACAAAAAAGTACATATTTATTTATCATATTACCATGTTTATCATTTTATTCATTATAGGAATAGGGCAATCTTTTAGCATAAATCTAAAATGAAGCAAAATATGATATAATAATATCAAGTGCCTTCATTGCAGCAAAATTATCCTGTTAGCTTGACAATTCCTAAATATTGTTTACATGAAATAGATAGGACAATTATATTTTACTCTCATATGGTATGTGTAACACAAAAACAGGTGAATAAAACTAGATTTCATCATTGAATCTGTCTACATGGTCTAGTTGACATTTAATAGTAGACACTTCGGCCAAAAGAAACTAGATAATACGTACATTATAGATGAAAAGAAAACTAAAAATGTTGAATAAATTTCTTTAATAAAGCGTCTAGGTAAAAAAAATAATATTTAGTGTTGTAGTTAGAGTAATAGTGTTGAAATTGCTGGGCTGAATAAGGATCTGGCAGAAAATAAATATTTCCTTGCATGATCTAAAAAGGCCATGGTTACCTTAGGATGTTATTGTAATAAGCTATCAATTAGTGTATTACTATTCCTTTGCAATGAAATAACTTTTTTAACCGGGGGGAGGGGGGGGGGGGGGGGCGAAGGTGTGTGTGTGTGTGTGTGTGTGTGTGTGTGTGATTTGAATTATGTTTTCATGTTTTGAATTACTGAACTGAAAAACAATACTGATAATAAATGAACCTCGACTATTTACATGAATTGCTAACATTGGGGCCTAAGGAAGCTGAGTGACAATTCATATTCTTTTCATTGTTCAACACATTCATGCTGGCATACAACCTACAACTCATGAAAAATAACATTTGTTTTAATAATCATTCTAAACTCATTTTTTACTTTAACTTTTATGAAATCTAAAACATTCAAGGTGAAGATAACGAACAGTGATCAATCTGATAACTCCTACAAGCAATACAAAATAGATAGTTGGGCAAACACGGACCCCTGGACACACCAGAGGTGGGATCAGGTGCCTAGGAGGAGTAAGCATCCCCTGTCGACCGGTCACACCCGCCGTGAGCCCCATATCCTGATCAGGTAAACGGAGTTAACCGCAGTCAAATCAGTGTGCCAAGAACGGCTTAACAATCGGTATGAAACACGTCCGACAGCATTTGACCCAATGCGAGGTTGTATTGACGAACTAGATCGTTATAACGACCAGAGAATTTGCGAAATGCTGACTTCAATCGAGACTGTTGAAATCCCTGTACCATCAACTTGTTTGTCAGTAGCTTACCTCGATTTAAAAACTGACTAAAACCAGAACAAGCTCTTGCATATCGAATCAGTTGAGATATATAAACACCATATGCAGGTGATAATGGAATATTGCTACATAAATGTGGGGAGTTGACGATGGAGAAGCTGAAATCCTTCCGTTTGTCATACAGTTGAGTTGTCAGTTTACCGTTAATGTCTACTTTCAATAAAATATCTAAGTATGAAGGAGAAGTGGACGACTCTGTGGTGTCCTTTATTTCGAGCTCACAGGGATATATCAAATCGACATATGAATGAAAGCTATCATTGTTAATAGACAAAACGTCATCGATATATCTAAAAGTCGAATTGAAGATCACAATGAGAGATTTTTTCTTCTCACGTAGAAGTTTTTAAATAAATTCTGCTTCATATGAATTTAAAAACAGGTCAGCTAACAAAGGAGCATAATTCGTGCCCATGGGAATTCCAACAGACTGTTGGAAGACCTGATCACCAAATACCACGAAGATATTGTCAATGAGGAACTCTAGCATATTTTTTATTTCAACTTCAGAGTATTTGTGCGTGGAGTCAGAGTGCTGTTTAACAAAGTAAGTTTTTGAATGACTGATCACTAGATATGAATATTTCCATTTTCCGTTTTTGTTGAAGAAGCAACTTGTCTATGATGTCAAAAAGTCTAGTGTTTAATTTATCGTGAGGAATCGTAGTGTATAGTGTTGAAAAACCATAAGTTTTAATGCTATTGATTTGGGAAAAATTCTGTGATTTCAAGTTTACTAAAAGTTCTTTAGAATTTTTTAGAATCAACATTTGATTAACACCACTTCTGGCATATGTAGTCGCACAGTAAGTTTGAAGTTTCTCCTTCACAGCTGTTAACATTTTCGTGAGAAGCAAAGATAGGGGCTTGGTAGAGCGCTTACTGGATCCAGCAATGTATCTTTGTTGGTAAGGGTTTTTATGTAGTTTAGGAATCCAGTATAGGTACGGTAACTCATATTCATTCGACCCATTGACTGGAATATTAAATGTGTCTAAAACTGAAGCATGATTTTGAAGAATTTCGTCTTTTGAAAGGGCTGTTGGAGTATAAGTATGATTACCAAAAGTGGAATTAATGCCAAGTTCGTTTAAAATACAGTTGTAATAATGAGCCTTACAAACAAAGACAATGTTGTTACTAGCTTTGTCAGCTGGTGGTACGTACTTTTGTTTTCATGTGTCTAATGCGGGATTTTGATATCCCTCTTATGCTTTTAACCCATTCTGACAATGTATCAAGTTCTTCTTTTTCATATTTAGCCCATCGTCTGGCATAATCTTCGACAGAACTCATAATAGAGATGAAGTTCTGTCGCCAATTAAAAGACCGAGGTTCTCTGTATTTAGGACCTTTAAGAATAAGTGATTTGAGGTCCTCATTTTCAACTATATCAACATCACCAGTAATGACATGTCCAGCTGGACTGTAGTTGAAAGGAGATGAAGAACAAGAACATGTTGGTGGATTACGTATAAGATTGTCTACATCTAAGCACTGCAAAGTTTGTTTACAATTAAAAAGTTTGGATGCAATAGTAGAAGTATAGCTTTAGGAAATACAGGGTGTAAACTTGAGCTTGAAAGAAGTTGGAATACACGACTGAACCCTTTTATGACGAAGAAGGTTGCTTATGTTGACGGCATCTATTCCTTTGTTTGTAAATTTGAGCTTAAGGAACTGACGGCATGATTTGGAAGGAACATCATCCATGGTCCGTGCTGGTTTATAGAGCCTGTGGTAGGCAACATCCATAATTATAGAGTTCAGTCTATATTCAGGTGTTGAAAAATCCAAGTATAAACTAGCCATATCTTCTTCAAATAACGTATGTAAAATCCTCAATGGAATAGAGTAAAGTTTTGTACGAATATGATGTGGACCCAATTGTCTGTTGACGTGGGGCAAAAGTGAATCAAACGTGACATCATTTATACTTGGTCTTTTATATGAACGATGTCCGTGACTGCGTTTTCGTCTTTGGGTATTGGGAAAGAGTCCCATCACATTAACGTTATTTCCTTGTGGACTAGTCAACATTTATCACAAAACATTTGATCTGGATAAATTCTGTTCATGATTTCAAAAACTTTTACTAACATCAGTTGCAAAAAAAATGCATGATTAATGAAATTTATCATTCAATTTCCTTATATATTCCTTTGTAAGAATGGAACAAAAACCTGTTCTTACAATCATATAATATATGTATGGCTGCAACAGGGGAAAAATAAGGCACTGAAACCAGATACTGGATATATTTGTGTTGATAATGGTGTAAAAGTTACTATGAATTGAATCTGGATAAGTGGATGAAAATGATTTAAAGAAATGATTGTATTCAATGAATCATATAGCAAAATAAATAAAAGTTGACCCATTTATGGCACTATGCTGTGTGTTGCACTAAGTGAAAATAAATCAAAGTATGTCACTGAATTTGTATAATTTGTATACGGTGGTAAATTTTTAAGGTGTCATGTCTCTATTGTCTGTACTGCTGACATCAACTAAGAAAGAAAAAAACTTACTCGTCAATCCATGTAAAACCAAAGGTCTGCCACTGATCTGTTGTGTATATTCTAGCTTTATATAACCCCTCCCCCTAAAAGATATTGATATTTATAGAGATGTATATTAAACCTTGGCAAATACTTAAATATATTCATACTCAGACGCTTGTATCATACACTTTGTAGGTTACGCTAAATATTTCAGCTTGGTATTGGTCTATAAAGTCGATCTAGGAACAATCAGCTGACATTGACAAGCGCCGGTGCAGCGATGAAGTCATACCCTATTACATTTCATTATTATTTTTAAGCATCGGTTTTCGTGGACCTTTTGGGAAGATTTGCACTTGAACAATTATTTCTCCCCTTCTTATTTGATATGCGTACTCGGCATTAATTTATTAACCTGTTGACAGTGATTGACAAACCTGAACAAATGTCATGCGTCGGCGATTGCGGATAATAATTTGATTATAGGAATTTTGGTCTCTGAAACAAAGCTGACAATTTGACGATTTTACATAAGACAAATATTTGATATCTCGAAGGATAATCCGAGTTACCTATCTGTAAGAGCCTGTGTCCCTTATGTACCCCATACAATGGAACCTTTTTATTCTGGGCGACGTGTCAGCCAGTAGTGTTTCCTTATTGCGTATATTCATAAAAAAACATATCTCGAGCCACAATTATCCTCGGGGACAGAGTGTCCACCAGCAGAGATATAAGCGCCATGGTTAAATGAAAGGTGACGATAATGAACTGTGATTGATCTAAAAAAACTTCTAGAAGCTATACAAAATAGCTAGTTGGACAAACACCGACCCCTGGACACAACAGAGGTGGGGTCAGGTGCCTAGGAGAAGTAAGCATCCCCAGTCGATCGGTCACATCCGCCGTGAGCCCTATATCCTGATCAGGTAAATGAAGTTATCCATAATCAGGATCAGTGTCCCACGAACGGCCTAACAATCGGCATGAAACACGCCAGATAACATTTTACCTAATGGTAGGTTGTATTGACGAGCTAGATCGTTATAACGACCATAGAATTTGCAAAACGTTCAGTCTTTAAATTATCGTGACTAATGATAGGGTTGAAAAGTAATTGGTTTTGATGCTATTGATTTGGACAACGTTTTTCGATTTCAAGTTCCCTAAAAATTCTTTAGAATAATGTTTTAGAATCCGCATTTAATTAACACCACTTCTGGCATATGCAGTGGCACAATACGTTTGCAGTTTCTCTGTCACAGCTGTTAATATTTTCGTGAGGAGCAAAGACATTTGGCTGGTTCAGCACTTACTTGATCCAGCAATTTATCTTTCTTTGTAATGGGTATTAAGTAGTCTATGAATACTGTATATGTACAGTAACTCATATTAATTGATTTTGGGATATTAAATGTTCCTAAAAGTAAAGCATGGTTTTGAAGAATTTCATCAGATGAAAGAGCAGTTGGAGTTTAAGTACGATTACCAAAAGTGAGAATAAGACCACGTTTGTTTAAAATGAATTTGTAATAATGAGCCTTACAAACAAACACACTGTTGTTACAAACCTTTTCAGCTGGAACCAAAACATATTCCTTGTGTAACCTAATCTAATTCTTGTATCACGTCTGTTTGATTACACACAGAAGGATAAATGGTGCGTATGTTTGTTTCAATATGTCTAGTGCGATGTTTTAATATTCCTCTTATGCTTTTATTCCAGTTGACAAGGTATCAAGTTCTTAATAGCTTTAGAATAGTTTTGGAGGTATTGAATCGAAATACAAAACACTTTTCACATTTCCTATTGTATTCTTCCATAACAACACCTGTATTATACATATATTAAAGCCCTGTTTTGAATATAAGGTAAAATAATTGATATACACTTTGCAAATAAATCATAATTCAACTGAAGTAGGATTTCCATATCCACCATAATGTTCTGCATTTAACACTGCTGTAAAGCAACGAAACACATTGTGATAAAAATGTTCAAACATGTAGTAAGGCAATCTAGAATGAATCATAAACACAACCAATTTATCCCTGTCTTTTTAACTCAAAGTTAATACATGCAGTATGCTATACACCTAATCAGTTTATCCTCCACTGTAATAATCGGTTCTGCCAAATGCACCGCCGAATTTCCCCCCAGAGTGCCCAAGATAACCACCATCATACACAGGTTGTGGATAAAATCTACCGCCAAAAAGTGGGACAACTCCACCATGGTATGGTCCTATTACTTTAAGGCTAAAACTTCTACCCGCGATTAGGCATACAAGGAGAAAAAGGGAATTGATGTAGATCGGCATTTTCTGTCAAAATCAAAATGTACCATGTTGAATACAAATTTGTGAAATGAGGAAAAGACGAAATAGAGTTTAAGTGTCAAATACACCATGTTTCATAGTTTCTAGAACCAAGATCAATTTCAAACACCGCCATGGTATTCATGCGTGATAGCATAATGGAAAATTTAAAATAGCCGTGCTAAATATTAATAGGAATCCAAATTTAGAGTTTGACAAATAAGAACACTGACACATCAGATGTTGGATTTTGTGTTTAGCAGCAGTACGAATCCCATCTTGACAAGCCTCACTCGCAGTGAGTTTTGTATTTTAATGAAGTTCCATATAATATTTCGTATGAAAAATAAAATGTAAAGAACAATTTCAAATTGCCACTAAGCATGTTAGGCAACAATCGGTGTAATGGCAATTCGTATTTGTTGATTAGATCATTATAACGACCTTTGGGTTTATGAAATGCTGACTTTTGCAATTCATTTGTCAATAGTTTAGTTCAATTTAAATCTACATCATACACATAAACTGCTCTTGAGTATCGAATTAGTTGAGAAATATGAACATCAAATGCAGATCATAGTGAAATCGTGTGAATCATCCTGAATTTTATCAAGTTGTAATTTTGCAGTAAAGTATTAAACGAGTACATCCTAAATGTGTATAGAGAGATAGAAAACAACGGAAGGGGAGATAAATCAGTTATGTTACAGAATCTATGCATGATATATCTTTTAAAGTAATTTTCTGATTAATCGTGTATGTATTAATGGGATTGTGGGGATGCTCGTATGCTATATGAAAAACGACAAAGAAAACTGATCAAACACATTAACTCAATAAACAACACATAATTAAGAGAAGGACAAACATGCAAACACGGACGTCTGGAAATATAAGGGAAAGGATGAGGTGCCTAAGAGGGGTAAGTATATCCTTTGACCGGTAACATCCTCTCTCCTGATCCATTGTAAAAGTCAATAACGGCCTGACGATGCACGTTAGATGGTATTTAATTGAACTACAGGATATATTTTCATGTGTATAATTGATATCAGTATAGTGGTTATGACATTTGTAAAATGTTCACTGCAAACGAGACTGGAAATACTTATAACATCGAGTTTTCTGTCAATAGCTTGCTTCGATTTGAACATTGATGGTACGCAGAACATGTTCTCATATGTTGAATCAAATGAGGAAGATAAACCCCGTATGTAGGTGGTGATTGAAAATTGCTACATAAATATTGGAATTTCGACGATGGAGAAGCTGAAGTTATCCCATTTGTAATAAAGTTAAATCGTTAGTTTGCAGTTATAGATATGTTCAATAAAGATATTTCATGTGTCGTTCTGTTGCAGAAATGCGTGTCCAATTACTTTCAAATATTGTTCGAAAACCAAAATCACAACTTTTTGAAAATTCTGAGAAAAAAACGATCAATGATTAATATCCTGATAAAAGTGCATTTCCTTTTTCACTCATTCAGATCAACAGAATGTTCCAAGTCTTCTCACCTGATATGAAAATCACCAACTTCTCTGTTGCTGCTGATGAATCAAAAACTGCCAAAACAACGCCTGTATTTATATTGTTTTCTGATTTCTCTTCATAGAAAGGGTTCAAAATTGTGTCCCAGACTACAAGCTGACGTTTTAAATTAAAGGGTTAATATATGTAGGACAAAATAGAAAAGAGAAATGTAGTTGATATAAATCACACGAGTCTATTGAAATAACATGATGTGAAACAGGAAATAACCTTATGTTGAAAAGTTGGGTTTTTTGTGTGTTCTTTGTTGTTGTTTTTTGTTTTTTGTATTGAAGCAGTTCTCCTTTTAGTTCATTTAATATCCCAGGCTATGGGACAGATGGATATGAGTTACTCCAAAATGCCGTGTTCCAAAACTTGACCACCCTTTTAGAGATGCATCCAATGATCTAATAGACGTTCTATGGTATTCTTCTTGGAAAAAATGAGTTAGATCATTTACTGTTATCGTCAATTTGTCATATAGAATAAGGGGACCCCCACAATCCAACTAACATATATGATAATCATAAAACTGCTTTCTAATGTATGTTATGAATACGGCGTGTAACCGAACTAATATTTCATCTATCTCTCTCTCTTCTCTTTCTTCCTCCACATTTGTCATCATTAGAATGTAAAAACTTATACGGTAGAATCTGACATGTTTCATATTCCTTACGCCGTTATGTACATGTTTTGATTACAGATTGTTCTTTTAACCCCGATCAAGTTATAGGTCTCACAGCGATGGGACTGGCCAAAATGGAATGCGTACTCCAACTAAACACCTAATACCACCCAAACTGTATCAGAGGATCCGTGCCTGTCCTATTCTTAAGTTTGTATTCTACATGTATATATAGGATTTATAATGTTTCTTACTGTTAATTAAGTTTGTAAGTTGAATAGTTACATTATCAAGAACGTTACAGCAGGGGGGTATGGGAAAGAGGCTATTCTGGAATTCTTTGGTCTACCTGTGTAGTTAAGGATTTTGTTTATTTTTATATACCGGAAGCGCGCAAAACAAGGACAAAGGACATATATACACTCTGTACAATCTGATGAGATATGTAAGCACTGGGAGCTCAGTATTGCATCATTTGTTGTCAATTCTCGGGTAATTCATTTGGGTATTTTTTTATGAAATGTTTTGACACCTATCATTTATGATATACTTGTACTCTGTGATTGGAAACACATGATTTACCAGTTTGTTTACTTATTTATGTAAGTGTCCACACAGCAATACTACTTGGGTTTCATTTTACCTTTTTTTTTGCATTCAATTACAATTATTTTGTGCATGGAAGGTGAAGACAAGGAACAGAGATCAATCTCATAACTCCTATAAGCAATACAAAATAGGATGTCAAACTTTGATCCCCTATAAACAAAACAAAATAGATAGTTGGACAAACACGGACCCCTGGCTATACCAGAGGTGGGATCAGGTGTCAAGGCGGAGTAAGCATCCCAGTCGACTGGTCACACCCGTCGTAAGCCCTATATCTTGGCTAGGTAAACGGAATACTTCGTAGTCAAGATCAGTGTGCCAAGAACGGCCTAATAATGATGATGATAATGATAATAGTAATGTAAATTAGGTTATTCTAATGAAGCATTACACATACATGTATATGATTGTTGTTCTTTACATAAAAGAATAGTGTACTATTTACAATCTATGATATTGTGCTTATAGATTTTGTATTCATGTGCACATCAGAGTCTAGGAATGAGGGAATCTATGATCCTGTAGTAAATATGAAAAGCACACAGGACAGTTAAGGTGACGAATGAATTCGGTATTATAATGGGATCTTAATGATCTGATACGTCATGACAGTTGCTCCACCTGGATCAATCCATATTCGGATACGCATATACACATTGTATTTTTAGGATCATATGAAAATATATCGGAATAGTGCCTTTATTCTACGCTTAAAATAAGTCAAGTTCCCCTGATTTGACAAGACACGAGAAGTCATTATGATGAGGAATACCCGGTGAAGTTTGATGTTTGGTTGGACTGAGCGTCTAAAGGCGTTACTACGTACATGGCGAAGACGACATGTAAAACTGTCAGCTGTTACCTGAAACCAAAGTTGTCAACAATGATAGTGGACAACATTTGATGTGTTTTGTACATTGGCACAATATTGTAGAGGTAGTATATACATGTACGTAATGTATGCGTACCTTTGTGTTCTTTGTTTACATGTAAAGCTTCTATGTCACCAATTGCGATGCACTAGATGCGCATTTTGACAAATAATGACTCTTCAGTGATGCTCAAGCCGATAGTTTGAAAATTCCAAATGAAAATTAACTGGTAAGAACTTATCCTCAAATTTTATCAGTTGGGATGTTTTATTCATATAAACATGATCTATATGAGCACAGTCGGGTATCTAGGCAGTGAAACCCACAGGCATCTGAAGTATGGATGCTACCTAACCACTCACTCCCACCCAGCACCTCTACTCTTTCTTTTGATAGAATTTTCGCAATAATTTCTCTGAAACTTTACGTACAAAAAGCGTGAAATGATTATTTAAATTGAAAAAGGAATGACATAGACGGCAATCCACACATTTCAGAGAAATGATCCCCAAAACAATAGTTTGAAAGGGGGGTTGTATCAATACTTCAGGTGCCTGTGGTAAATTCTTGTACACATGTACGTGAAGTTACATTAATTCTGATGCTCTAGATTTACAACCACATTTAGTTTTATCAAGTGACATACTAGAAAACGTAAACTTGGAATATTGACTGAGTACTTCAAATACTAATATTTCTACTAGAAGTGGTTTTAATCAAATGTGGATTCTAAACAATTCTATATGACTTTTAGTAAACTTGAAATCGTAGAATTTTTCCAAAATCAATAACATTAAAAATGACTTTTCAACACTATACACGACTATTCCTCACGATAAATTAAAGACTATTCTTTTTGACATCATAGACAGTTGCTTCTTCAACAAAAAAAACAAGAGGCCCAAGGGCCTAGAATCGCTCTTCTGATAAATTGTACAATCCCACCATTTCTATTCTTAGCCTCTTAGTATTCTAAATCTTTAGTTAAATCCTAAGAATTCAAAAAAGTAGGTCAATGTGACCTACTTTTTGGTTTACACATTTTGAGAACCCAAGAAATATCAACTGACAAAGTTTGATAATTTTAAGCCAATTAGTATCTGAATATTGAAATATAGCTGTCAAATTCCAATCTTAGGTCATGGTGACCTACTTTTTGGTCAGCGAACTCCGAACATGCAAGACCCATCAACTGACAAAGTTTGATGACTGTAGGTCAAATAGTATCTGAAATATATAAATATAGCCGTCCAATTCCAAAAGTAGATCAAGGTGACCTACTTATTGGTCGAAACCCTTCAAACATGCAAGACCCATCAACTGACAAAGTTTGATGACTGTAGGTCAAATAGTATCTGAAATATATAAATATAGCCATCAAATTCCAAAAGTAGATCAAGGTGACCTACTTTATGGTCGAAACCCTTCGAACATGCAAGACCCAACAACTGACAAAGTTTGATGACTGTAGGTCAAATAGTATCTGAAATATATAAATATAGCCGTTCAATTCCAAAAGTAGGTCAAGGTGACCTACTTATTGGTCGAAACCCTTCGAACATCAACTGACAAAGTTTGATGACTGTAGGTCAAATAGTATCTGAAATATATAAATATAGCCATCAAATTCCAAAAGTAGGTCAAGGTTACTTACTTTTTGGTCGACACACTCCGTAGACTCAAGATGCATCAACTGTCAAAGTTTGATGATTATAGGTCAATTAGTGACTGAAATATATAAATATAACTGTCAAATGCCAAAAGTAGGTCACAGTGACCTACTTTTTGGTCGATACACTCCGAAGACTCAAGATGCATCAACTGACAAAGTTTGATGATTGTAGGTCAAATAGTGTCTGAAATATAGTAATTTAGCTGTCAAATACCAAAAGTAGGTCACGGTGACCTACTTTTTGGTCGACACAAACCGAAGACTGAAGACGCATCAACTGACAAAGTTTGATGATCCTAGGTTTTACAGTGCCCAAAATATGCATCTAAAATTGAAAATGTGAAATTTGAATATCTGCAAAATTCAAAAAGTAGGTCACTGTGACCTACTTTTTTTATAAATATGTTTCAAGGCCTCAAGATGCATCAACTTACAAGATTTGATGATTCTAAACTTCTCGGTATTTGAAATAACAACTTAAAATATATCTATAAATGAAAAGCCATAAAATTCAGAAAGTAGGTCACGGTGACCTATTTTTCAGTTAACGCATTTCAACGTCCCATGATCCACCAACTGACAAGTTTTGATGATCATAGGCTTCAAAGTGTCCAAGATATGCATCAAAATTAATTTTAAAATAAATACCTGCAAAATTCAAAAATTAGGTCACCGTGACCTACTTTTGAGACAACTTGACACAAGGTCCTAAGATGCATCAACTGTCAAAATTTGATGATCCTAGTCCTTATAATGACTAAAATATCAAAGATTTAAGGAAAGATAAATTTAGGTCAACTTTGAAGTCACCTTGAGACCATGACCTTTGCCCCAGGATAATGCCTTGAACAATTTTTAATCTACAACATATCCTAATCCTTATGTGTAAGTTTGGTGATAATTTGCCCAGTGGTTCTTGAGAAGAAGATTTTTTAGCAACCACTACTTTTGTTTGTATTTTCCTGATTATCTCCCCTTGTTAAAGGGTCACTTCCCTCTATTTAGTATGTATGAAAGCCCTTGGGCCAATGATACCCTGTAACAAATTTGAAAAAATTAGCCAAGGGGTTCTTGAGTTATAGCCCTTTTTTTAAAAAAAGTTTACGCACACCGCACACTGCACAAATGGCCATAGGCATTAGCTCTGTGAGCCTTCGGCTCAGAAGAGATAAAAACGGAAAGCAGAAATATTCATATCTAGTGATCAGTCATTCAAAAACTTATATTGTTAAACACCACTCTGATTCAACACACAAGTACTCTGAAGTTGAAATAAAAAATATGCTAGAGTTCCTCATTGACAATATCTTCGTGGTCGTTGGTGATCAGGTCTTCGAACAGTCTACTGGAATTCCCATGGGCACGAGTTGTGCTCCTTTGCTTGTTGACCTGTTTCTATATTCATATGAAGCAGAATTTATTCAAAAACTTCTACGCGAAAAGAAAAAAAAAAACATCTCGCTGTGGCCTTCAATTTTACATGTAGATATATCGATGACGTTTTGTCTATTAACAATGATAGCTTTCATTCATATGTCGATTTGATATATCCCTGTGACCTCGAAATAAAGGATACCACAGAGTCGTCCACTTCTGCATCATACTTAGATATTTTATTGAAAGTAGACATTAACAACAAACTAACAACTCAACTGTATTACAAACGGGATGATTGCAGCTTCTCCATCATCAACTTCGCATATTTATGTAGCAATATTCCATTATCACCTGCATATGGTGTTTATATATCTCAACTGATTTGATATGCAAGAGCTTGTTCTGCGCATAGTCAGTTTTTAAATCGAGGTAAGCTACTGACAAACAAGTTGATGGTACAGGGGTTTCAACAGTCTCGATTGAAGCCAGCATTTCGCAAATTCTATGGTCGTTATAACGATCTAGTTCGTCAATACAACCTTGCATTGGGTCAAATGTTGTCTGACGTGTGTCATACCGATTGTTAAGCCGTTCTTGGCAAAATGATTTTGACTGCGGATTACTCCGTTTACCTGATCAGGATATGGGGTTCATGGCGGGTGTGACCGGTCAGCAGGGGATGCTTACTGCTCCTAGGCACCTGATCCCACCTCTGGTGTGTCCAGGAGTCCGTGTTTGCCCAACTATCTATTTTGTATTGCTTGTAGGAGTTATGAGATTGATCACTGTTCGTTATCTTCACCTTGCATATGTATAAACCATAAAGTTAAGTTATTGGTTTGCCATTATAGATATATTTAATAAATATATCTTATACGTTGTTATATTCTAAAAATGTGTGTCCACTTATTTTTGTAACTGTTTGAACATCTACATGTAAATCATACATCATTCGTCAAAACGTTATTTTTGTACATAATACAAATCATCAGGCACTACCACCATGTAAATCTACTATTAGCAAATGCAAGGAAAATCGATGATATTGAGTAGAAATGTATTCCTCTTCTTTATTTAGTTCAACACAATTATATATATATTCTTACCGCCGACGTCTCTGCTGAATCCCGACGAATCTATAACAAGCAAACCTAGGCCTCTATTTTACTGTATTTTGATTCTTTCCTCATAAGAAAGGGTCCAAAATTATGTGTCACATTGCAGTTAACATATTGTTCGGAAAGAAAGAGTTAATATGTTTGGGACAAAATAAATTTGACAAGCATTGATCCTATCATAAATCGCACGTGTCTCTCGAAATAACAGGATATCAGACTGAAAATTACATTTGCTTAGACATTTTCAATCATTTCCATTTCTTCAGTATTAGTTTGTGATTGATCACTGTTCGCTATATTTAACCTTGATTTAATATCCCAAGATATTGGATGGATGCGTATAATCTATGGTATTATCAGTATTCCAAAACTCAAAGAAAACTTTCTCATAGATACATCCAATGAACCTGTAAAAGTTCTAGAAATCCTAATTTCTACTCCTTACAAAATATTTACGAACTGTGATCTATCTCCTAAGTCCTATATATAGAATAGAGATAAGAGGACAGACACTAACCTTCTGATACACCAGAGGTGGGATTAAGTGCTTAGTAGGAGTAAGCATTCCTTTATGGCTAGGACCATCCGCCGTGAGATTTTTGTCTTGATAAAGTTTAACAGAAAAATCCGTTGTAAAAACAAACTGTAAAGAACAGCCATGAATTTAGAATTTTAATGAAACATGTTTCTAATGACGAAATATGGGAGAGAGAGAGAGAGAGAGAGAGAGAGAGAGAGAGAGAGAGAGAGAGATTGTTGATACACCGTGTATATAGCATACATTTGAAAGCAGTTGAATGATTATCATATATGTTAGTTGGATTGTTGGGTGGGGGCCCTTATTCTATATGACAAATGGACGATAACAGTAAGTGATCAAACCCATTCATTCCATCAAAAATACGATATCACTTTTGCTGGATCATTGGGCGCATCTCTTTAAGAGTTGTCAAGTTTTGGAACACTTTATTATACAGTAACTCACATTATTTCGTCCCATTGCTAAGATGGAGTAAATTGAACGGATTCAATACAAAACCACCTTTCCAACATAAGGTTATTTCCTGTTTTACATCCTGTTATTTCGATAGACACGTGTGATTTATGATGTCAACTATGTTTGTTTTCTTTATTTTGTCCTACATATAGTAACCCTTTACTTGATAAGGCTAGCTTGTAATGTGACACACAATGTTTAACCTCTGAAGAAAAATCAGAAAAGAGTAATATGTATACGGTGTAACCGTTGGACCGAGCTAAGCATGTACGTAACTCTGTGTCCCGAGTGGTAATCATAATTCCGTTAAGTACGGTAGATTATGATTCATTTAAAAAAATATATTTTGAATGAAATTTCTTTACGCTAAACACCTAGTAACATCTCAATATTAAGGTAGTGATTGCATGGGTCATTGAAAATTAATGAATCTATGATTTTTTTTTATTTTTACATATTTTGTAGTTGACAGTATCTGCAATTCATTATGAAAGTATCATATATGGTTATCACGGAAATTGTGACGCTACGGTTGTCATAGTAACCCCTCTTGTTGACTTTCCGTAATAAATGGTACATGTATTTGAGGTGATGTTTAAAAATGATACATAAGGGGTAAGGGATACACATTTTATATCAAATTGAAGTTAAAGCCTTAAATGATATATAATTTGTATTAATTAATATGTCCATTTATTTTCATATGAAGTAGAAGCAGGGTTGCTTATGAGCAATTTCGCAATTTTTAGAAGGCAATTATTCACCAAAGCAGACATAATTTCAGCCCCTGAGGAATAAATGACCAATTAATTTTTTTAATTTTTAAATATGTTTTAACATATGTTAGGAGGAATTTTTCCTGAAAGTATCAATATTGGTTTTCATGTTTACTATGGCGCTATGATCACTATAGTTACCCCCTCCCCCTCCTTACATAAATGCTGCAGGTGATAATTACAATAGATATGTATCTTACATGCATTTATTTCAACTCATATTAAAACTATGAAAATGTTTTGATGTTTATTATTGAATTTATTCTACATAGAATGATAGTACTGTTGCTTTGGAGATGTTTTTATTACTTTTTATTTGAAATTACTTGTATATTCATGCTTTGTAAGCGTATGTTAAAAACGCGGGAAATATAACACAGCCGGTGTAAGCTGTGCATTGTGACGTCGTATTACCTACGACGTGTTTTTTCTCTCTCTTTTTCAAACCAGGCGATTATGAAAAACAACAAAACTTTCATTATTTTTTAAATTATAAGAAATAACTGAACTAATTGAGAAAATCATATTAACAGCAAGTGCTGTTTTCGAAATTCACACTTTTTGATTTCTTTTAACATCCACGTTAATTTACATAGTAGATTTCCTCGATTCCCCGACTCGGAGCCTCTTAGCTGACGATCTCAAAGTGGAGGATGGGATTATTTGTAGCAAAATAAAGTGTTTTAAATCTATGTATATGATTAATATTATCGATATTTTTTGCTCAAAATGACGTGTTTACATAACCCGTACGTGATTCCTTGGCCTAACAGTTTCCCTTGGATATTACACCCAGCATTTTAGATTTATGTGCACAAACACCATATTCATGTTATGAAATTTATAGCATTATATATCATAATTTAATAGGCTTAGTGGTTTGTGAATTAAATTTACGTTTTGTAAGACTGAAAATTAACCGGGGCGGGGGGGCGGGGGGGGGGGGGGGCTATATGAATCATGGAGACGTAAACTATGACTATTATTTATAAGACAGGCCTAATTCAATAATCAAAACACAAGGGATTTTTCATTTGTATTTTATTTTACTTGTATATTTCTAAACACATTTTCACTTTATCCTGTGTCTGGTTATATCTGACAAGTCTTTGTTTCCATTGTCTCTCATTATTACTGATGTTTAGCGTTTGACGTATTCCGGAATCGGAAATGAAAATAGTCTCTTTTTAGATAACACATGAATTAAACCACGTGATGCCATGCAATCACTACCTTAAAGGAGTTTATATGGGGACAACAGTTTTACATGATCCGCCTATTCATTGAACGTGGGAAATAAAACGCAAGGCGACGTAAATTGTGCATTATGACGTCACATTTAGCCTCGACTTTTTTCTCTTTTTCAAAGTAAACAATTATAAACAACAATAATACATTCCGTATGCAATGAAAAAGGCCGTTAAAACTAAACAAAGTTAATCAATAGATTCAAAATGGTAAAAAAGTAACCGTAATTTTATCGTCTATTCTTATTCAAAGAAACTCATGAACTCGTTCATCTATTTAGTCGTATTACGGTTTTATATGTATTTATTTGCTAAAACTTGTTACAATGATAATTATATTATTCACTTTGAACAAACTGAGTGTTTAAATTACGAATTGCACGTTAGAGTCTTCTATTATTGGCATTCAAAATAAAACACGAATAACTGTTGAAGCAGGTAATGAAAAAATAAATGGCGGCGCCCATATGGATCACCAAAATTTCAGTGAACGTATATAGAGATTATCTCTTTTTCTTTTGCTGATTTTGACTTTTTTCTTTTACATACGTGTTACCTTTAGAGCCTTGCTTCGCGGACGGGCCTTCGGCCCGTCCGAGCTTCGCTCGGTATAAATAGACGCCTCGTTTTGGTAGTTTTAAATTCGTCAAGAGCAGCAGAGAAGTTGGTGATCTCCATATCTGGTAAGGAAATTTACAATTTTGTATTAATTTGAAGAATTGAAAAATGAAGATGCACTTTTATTCAGATATTAATCATCGGGTGTTTTCAGGATTTTCAAAATAGTTGTGATGTTGGTTTTCGAACAATTTTTCAAGCTAATTGGACACATATCTTAGAAACAGAACATTATATGAAATATCTTTATTGAACATACCTATAACGGCAAACTAACAATTTAACTTTCTGAAAAACGGGATGGTTTCAGCTTCTCCATCTTCAAATTCCGATATTTATGTGACAACTTTCAATTAATCACCTAATATTATTTAAGGGGTTGATGTGTTTGATCACTGTTCCCTGTCGTTATTTTTTCATAAAGAATAATACCACAAAATCCCACCATAGATTGGTAACAGAACTGATTTCTCTTTCTCTCTCTTTTGTTCTATCTTTCCACACACATTCGGGATACACTGCAAACTCATAACTTCATAAAAGACAATATGATTTAGTCTTCTCCATTTAAAACTTCACACGGTTTCATTATGATTTGCATTTCATGTTCATATTTCACAACTGATTCGATACCCAAGAGGAATTTCTGCGGATGATAGATATTTTAATTGAACTTAGCTAGTGACAAATGAATTGCAGAAGTCAGCATTTGGTAAACTCAAAGGTCGTTAAAATCATCTTATCAATAAATACGACTTGTCATTACGCCGATTGTTGTCTAATATGCTTAATGACAATTTGAGCTTGTTCTTTACATATTGTTTTTGATACGAAATATTTTAAGGAACTTCTTCAAAATATAGGACTCACAGCGGGTGAGACTTTGTCAAGATGGGATTCTTGCTCCTGCTAAACACAAAATCCAATCTCTGATGTGTCAGTGTTCGTATTTGTCCAACTTTTAAATTTGGATTCCTTTTAACATTTATCACTGCTATTTTAAATTTTCCATTATTCTATCACGCATAAATACGATTGCGGTGTTTGCAATCGATCTTGATTCTATAAACTATCAAACATGATGTGTTTGACACTTAAACTCTTTTTTCCTCTTTTCCTCATTTTACAAATTTGCATTCAACATGGTACATTTTGATTTCTACAGAAAATGCGAATCTACATCAATTCCCTTTTCCTCCTTATCTGCCTACTCGCGGGTGGAAGTGTTTGCCTTAAAATAATTGGACCATACAATGGTGGATTTTCCCCACTTTTTGGCGGGAGATTTTATCCACAACCTGTATATGGTGGTGGGTATCTTGGGAAGTCTGGCGGGAAATTCGGAGGCGCATTTGGCAGCAGCGACTATGCCGGCGGAGGATAAACTGATTAGGTTCATATTATAACACGCTGTATGTATTAACGTTGAGGTAAAAGGACGGGAATAAATTGGTTGTGTTTATGATTCATTCTAGATTGACTTACTACATATTTGAACTGTTTAATCACAATGTTTTTCGTTACTTCACAGGGGTGTTAAACGCGGACGAACACAAACACTATGATGGATACGAGAATCCTACTTCAGTTGGATTATTCTCAATAAATGATTTATGTGCAGAGTGGATATTTTTGATTTGATTTGATTTGCTGTTTTCCGCCTCACTCAACAATTTTTCAGTTATATGGTGGCGCCCAGTTTTTGTTGGTGGAAGAGAGAACCCAGATACAATACACCTGGGAAGAGACCACCGACCTTCCGAAAGTAAACTTGGAAACTTTCTCACTTACTGACGCGAGTGCGATTCAAACCCGCGCCGATAGAAGTGAGAGGTCGTGTGATTTTGAGCGCGATGCTCTAACCACTCGGCCACGGAGGCCCCTAGTAGTATATCAATTATCTTATATTCAATACGTATTCTGTGGTTAGAACACAAATCATTTATAGAGTAATGAAGTGTTGAAGCTACTGGTGTTAAAGGAACATACCATATAATTTTAATGGCTTTAATATAGGTATAATACAGGTATAATACAGGTATTGTTATGGAAGAATATTAAAGGGAATCTGAAAAGATATATATGAAAATAAAATACCTCCAACACCATTCTAAAGCTATTAAGGATGTACGGAACTGACAATTTTGAAATTACCGTGCAACTCAGAAGGACGTAAATAAATCCTATTTCGTTCACATCTCCTGTTTGATTCTGAGTATATGTTATATAATATCTACATAATATGAAATTAATTTTATAGATATATTTTACATAAACTATGACAAAAATATTATTAGATTCGAAATAAAAACAAATCGGGTACATTTTACGACTTTAATTACTTTTTGGCAATGTAAACATAGTGAGACTTTTTGACACATTGAAATGCAGGAAAAACGCGGAATTCAGTCAGCTAAAGTGATCCGGCGTTACATCGAGGTTTCTTTGTCCCTAAGAAGACGATGGAAAGCTGCCTTACCAAGACACCAGACGCCGGATCATCCATATTCGCAATCGCAGAAGCATGACGTGTGTTCAGGTTTGTCAATCACTGTTAACAGGTTAATAACGAACATTTAGTAAACTTGAAATCACAAAACTTTTCCCAAACTAATAACATCAAAACCTTTGACTTCTCAACTCTAAACATGGCCATTCCTCACGATAAATTAAAGACTGGACTCATTACAAATTCTATGGTCGTTATAATGATCTAATTCGTCAATGCAACCTAACATTGGGTCAAATGCTGTCTGACGTGTTTCAGACCGATTGTTAGGCCGTTCCTGGCACACTGATTTTGACTACGGTTAACTGTTTACCTGATCAGGATATAGGGATCACGACGGTTTGACTGGACTACAGGTGATGCTTACTCATCCCAGGCACCTGAACCGACCTCTGATGTGTCCAGGGGTCTGTTTGTCAAACTGTCTATTTTGTATCGCTGATAGGAGTTATGAGATTAATTACCGTTCGTTTTTTCACCTTTCATTTAACCATGGAGCTTGCATCTCAGCTGGTGGACAGTCTCTCCCTGAGGATACCTATCGCTCGATATGTGTTTCTTTATGAATGCAAGGTGAAGATAACGAACAGTGATCAATCTCATAAATCCTACAAGCAATACAAAATATATAGTTGGGTAAATATACAATAACGAAACAGTACTGACTGACACGTCGACCAAAAGGAGTCACTGTATGGAGTCTACAAGAGACACAGACTCTTACAGATTGGTTGGTGTCCCTCGGATTACCCTTCAACACATCAAAAATTTGTCTTATGTACAAATGCCAAATTGCCAGATTTGTTTCCGAAACCAAAATTCTTATACCCAAATTAAAGACTATATGTTCCTCTAAGAGATATTTATTGATGATTCCTTCTTAGATCCCATGTGCTGAATTTCAAAATGTTCTGCAAAGAATTGCGAAATAATATACTGTTCACTAGAAATCTAATTAGTAGTAATTGCACTGGACGTAGTTTCTGTAAGAAAACTTTTGATGATCTGACTTGTAAATCTTCTAACGTTGTTTACGACATTGAGTGTAACCTGTGTGGCTTAATTTATGTAGGAGAAACCACGTGCTCACTTAATAAAAGAATTTCGGGGCATACATTTCAAATGAATAATGGAGGTAACCAACTTCTTTACATTTTAATGTACCGTACCACTCCATATTGTTTATGAGGGTAAAATAGACATCCTGGTGAAGACTTCACCAGGATGAATACGGGCTAAACCCTTACTAGATTTTAAGCTTCATCTAGACCTATTCGTCTGATCATGTCCCTAACAGTGATACTATGACCATTTTTGAACACTTTTTTCTCTTTTCAATTCTGTTTACAATCAGTCCATCTATTTTAATTTTTTTGAACTTGATAACCGATTGCTTACATGTAAAACCCATTTATCAGTTTCCGTGATTCTATGTTTTTCTTACACATCGACTCTGGACATGATCAGTACGGGAATGTCTGATGTTGATTCAATTTCCTGGGCTGCCTATTCTTTGTTTTTGTTTGGAGTTTGTCCATTTTGTTAACTTATTCAAACTTGTTGTTTACATTATCTTTCTCTCAAACTTTGTTCATCTCTTACTTCGTTTACATAGCTTATTTTCATTTATTTATTATTTATCTATTTTTTGTATTTGTTACTTACTATTATCTTTTATAAATTATGCATGGTTAAAATAGAATTTCTCTGGGTACGAGTTAGCTTTACTATTTGTCAACGTAATTGGGTTAACTCGTTCCACTTGAGATTAATTAAGTTTATTGTTTTTCTTTTCGGACATTTTGGATAAGCTCTTTGGACGAATAAGGCATGCGCCACGGTTGGAGAGAGTCCACAACAAACGTGTCACTGAAATACTCTTTATTTCCCCGAACACAAGCAATAAACAAACTAACAATATGGCGCCAAGCGGGTGGATGAATGCCCGTATTCCGAGCCCGATCATAACTCAACCAACACAGCTGATAACCGTGTTAGCGCAACTTCCCTTTTTCTCTTAATAATGAGTTGTGATTATACAGTAAGACAAAGAAAATAAGCTTTAAGGAAACTAATAAATCAATAAAAACTGATGTGTAACATTTGTTCACATAATGATATATGTGACATGACAATGCTATTATCTATATGTGTACAGCTAACCTGGCCAAAACAATTATAAAACACACAATGCAATGTAGTCATCATAAGACAAACTATCCTCTGACTACTTGGGGATTATTCTGCCCCTGAACACAAATAAGGTAATACTTATACTATAACTGATTAAAAATAACACTGAGAAAGTACAACAGCTACATTTCAAAATCTTGGTACCGACTCGGTAGACGTATAGTACGGCGGGGGCGAGTAGTAGGTTTGCTTGTCGGTGCAGAACATGGTAGGCTATCTGATGGGTCCAAAGTACCGGTACGCTCCAGAATATTTGAGTCTGTGGTTTCATCCTCAAGTGTGTTATTATCCGGTAGGGGAGACATAATCTCTAAGGGCGTTGGAGGAATGCTATAAGGATAAGAAGCATTGTCCTCTTTTTTTTCTATGGTGGTGTAGTATCTCACAGAACTCTTCCACCTCGGAATCTGAATCAACGGCATATGATGGGTCATGGAATGGTGAAGGAACGCGATAGCACTCAGACTTCTTAACCTTGTATGATGACTGTCGTAACTGATTGCCCACAAATTTTCTTATTTGACACCATTCTCCATCAGTTGACACAACAAGATAACGGTTCCTGGCTTTGGATTTGTTTCTATCACAAAATAGATACACTAAGTCTCCAACCTCAACCGTGGGTGTGGGAGGGTAATTCTGACAAGGGGCCTTAGACTTCTCACTGCTTGGGTGATTTGCGTTGCGAGATAGATGTTTCTGCAAAATGCACTCCCGATCTGATATAGGCAACTGACGGTTGGTGAACTGATCTCTCTGAGTTAGCATCTCTCGTGCGGATAGTCCACCTTGACGAATAGTACAGTTGACAGATGCGACAGCTAGTGATAACACAAGAGAAGAAACTGCTCGTGCTGTAGGGTCAATTCTCAGTATGTGCTCACGTAGTTCTTGGACTGCACGCTCTGCAATTGGGTTTTTATTGGCATTTTTTAAAAAATTATTGAACAAACAAGATCAGATCCTCCTGAGACTATAGGAGGCTTATTTGCTGCTGACGTTATGAAGCGAGAAAAACAGCTTGTCTTTATTATGCGTGAGTGTATTTCTTCTTACACCACCGCACGAATCATTGAGGATGAGAAAGCGGAAACCCTCCGCACTGCAGTTATCCAGTCCTGCATAGAGCTTAGACCAATGGATGGACCCTTCGCAGTCATCCGCACTGACCCAGCCCCAGGATTTCAGGCTCTTGTGAATGACAAGATACTACAGTCCCACCGTATTTCAGTTGAAATTGGAATGGTAACTTTGTGGAACCATGAAGAATGTCTGATACGGATGTGCTGCGGACAACAGTCCATAGAATGTGCGACAAAAGAACAGATTTGGCAGTTAGGTTCTATGCACTCAGGGGCGTTGGTTCGAGGGTAGGATGGCTGCCCCAGCAACGTGACGAACAGAAACCTAGTACCTGCTAACTGTTGACAAGAATGTGTACACACGAGAACTGGCAGAAAAGTCTCCACGACATAATTTGTCATACGCCATCACACATGGTTTACTGTCTGTGAGAACACAACAGGGTCCTAATGACTGAACTATGTAAGGGCTGTAATGTTTGACAGCAGTCCCAATTGACAACGTTTCTACCTCACATGGAAGCCATGATACTTGGCACTTCCGCAGTTTGGCCCTGAAAAATCCGGCAAGAAGTAGTTTGTTGTCACCTCGTGAGATGTACAACGTGGCACCAATGCCAGACTTGCGCAAAGCACCGTCTGCTACTATCCAAAGGGTGTCCTTTGGATGTGGTATGTGAATGGTTTTGGTAGCCTTCAGGGCTTGTTGGGCTAGGTGAAAAGCATGGATCATATCATCAGACCACGAAATGGTGTCTTTGGAGTCTAAGCCTGCAATACACTCCTCCAATGGGGCTAGCAACGAAGAGCAGCCTGGTATTACTCGACACAATACTTTATAGTCACCCAGAAAGCTGCGCATGGCTTTTACCTTGGAAGGCATTTCACAGGATGCTAGAGTGGCTGTGCGATGCGGGCTAGCACTAAGGGTTCCTTGTTGCCAAATCCATCCCAAGATTGTTGTTCTGAGGGGTGCTATAACTGTCTTTGAGGCTGATAATTTGAGGTTGCATTTGTTCAAAGTTGAGCGGGTGTAGACACGGACGCCTCAGAATGGTGTAACAACTCCACAGTATTTCATGGAGCCTCTGGCAAGAGGGATTTGATAGAACGCTTTGGTAAGGTCTGTCACAGCAAGGTACTTCCATTGGCCAATTTTCCGCAGAATAGAGTCAACATTTGGCATCAAAGAGGGTTGCGGCTTGCAGTAACGGGCTACCTCAGAGAAGGCAGTCACAAGTCGGAATCCACCAGATCCTTTCTTAACAAGAAATGATGGGTTTAAGTACTCAATTGTGATCCCCAGCTCTTCGGGTTTCTTAAATACGCCCATGGCTTCAAGTTCATTAAATTGGGTCTGGAGTAATTCTAGTTGATTACGAGAATATTGCGGCAGTCGACCCTTTCTCTGTGGGGGCATGAGAGGTCCAATGTTTACCTCAGCCTTAAAGGATCCAGCGTATCCATTATAACCATCTGAGACAGGGCTAAAAACCAAGTTATTCTCTGCAAGAATATCCTTAAAGGCTTGAACAGTCTCTGAGGGAAGAACGCCATCAGGATCTACTGTGACTAGTGATGAGTATGGTGTTAAATGTCTGGAGTTGCTCTCAGAACTAGCATAGGTATCTGTCGACATGATGGGCACTGGCTCTGTTGATGGAACATATACCTGCCGGACATCACAGAGGTGTTCATGCTTGCGAACTGTTACAGGATCACTGCTAGTATTCTCAATGCGAATCTTGTTCCCAACACTGTGTACAATGGAAGGGGTAACAAGGGATCCTGAAAGGTGAGGTTCAACGGCAAGTAGACTATCACGCTTAAGTACAGACTCTGGAATTTCTACCTCTAGATAGTCCCCTGGCCACACGGTTGTAGAGGCCACTGTACGAAGAACATGTGCTTTGGTGCTGTTTAGGGCAGTTCTGTTAGCAGTGGTAACTGGTTCATAAGTGTAAATAGTGTCATTTCCAATCAGTACTTGACGTTTGGATGGTCGAACAGCTATGTCGTTTGCCTCCATAAAAGGAATACCCGCAAGAACATCAACGTCTAGATTCTCGATCACTAGTCCTTCAAAGAAAAACGAGTGGGAATCTCTGGAGAAGCACAACTTTGTTTCACCCACAACCTTTAATGGTGAAGAGCCATCGGCTTGATGAGCTGATTGGTTGGTGGGGCTGACTTTTCCATTCAAGTTAGTCACAGTTGATGCTCTTATCATGTTCCCTGTAGCTCCTGAGTCAATTGTGAGACGAACATGAGTGTGTTGAAAGAAAACATCTAGGTACGGTGACTGTCGAATAGACACACGGTTGCTAACTAAACTAACAGTAGGCTCAACATGGGACTCCTCATCAAGGTTATCAATGTCAGAGTCAGTGTATTGATCTGCATCAAGGAAGCCAAGGATTTGTCTCGCTTTTGCCATGTATCTCCGGTCACTGTCTGGTAGAAAACGGCACTCGCTGAGGAAATGAGTACTGGTGCGCTTCGCTTGTTTACATAATGGGCAGGAACGGTTTTGTGATTTCATCGGTGGTCTCTGACTATGTGAAATACGAATATCCTTATGAGGTTGAGTGAATGTGCGGAATGATCTGGCATCCTCGTTGTTGCGAATTTCCTCAAGAATTGAGGGGAGAGCCTGAGATATTTCAGGCTTTATTGATGCCAATGTACGCACCCTAAACTCTGTGCCATAGCGCTGCTTGACAAGTTGAGACAGTGAGGGGTTTATTAAGCGAAGCCAGGTCAGAACGATGAGGTTCTCAACTGTGGGCGACATTTCCTCATCTTCGTCGATGTTCACGCCATGGTGTGTGATACCACCTTCTCTTTTGAGCAGGTTGTCATCAAGGAAGGCTAGAAGTCTCTGATAGAGATCCTCAGGACGCTCATCTTGGCGCAAAGTGATATCATTAAAATCGAGGAAATGGGCGCCGGATGACTGAAAACCAAAGTGTAACCTTATGGACTGCCATATTTGCTCCAAAGAAGTCGAGTTCTTCGCTATTACATTGCGGGATATTACAGGACAGTAATTGGCGATCTGGCCAAGCATAAGGTCTAGAGTGGCTGATTTTAGCTGCGCTGTCCGGCGTTGGTTCTCTGGAATCGGGTCATCGTCATTTACAAAATCCCGATTCGGGTTAGCTTTCGATTTTTTCGCCCATTGTACGTCATGAGATAAAAATGCAGCAAAGTTTGGATCAAGGGATAATGAGTATATTAAGTTTTGCTTCCAATTTTCGAAGGAATTTACAGATTCAGTTTTGGAAAAACACCATTGTTTGGGTGCTCTGTGTGTGTTTGCCATACTTGTGCCAGGTAAACACGTTGTCGGGTGCGTTTAGAACTACTTACAAGAGGATCCTCGCTGTTAACTTCCGGAGACGTAGGATCGAAGTCGATGCCACCACGCCACGGTTGGAGAGAGTCCACAACAAACGTGTCACTGAAATACTCTTTATTTCCCCGAACACAAGCAATAAACAAACTAACAATATGGCGCCAAGCGGGTGGATGAATGCCCGTATTCCGAGCCCGATCATAACTCAACCAACACAGCTGATAACCGTGTTGGCGATGTCCTAATTCGTTCCACTTTTAACATTGATTGGCAAGCCTAAAGACCAAAAACATGTAGTCTGCGTTGTAAATACGTTTGTAGATTAGTGTAGTTGTAGTGCTAGATGTATTTATGTGTAGTTTTTGTTATTATGCTTTGTTGATATTGACCACATTATGTAATTGTTTTCGTTTGTCCTGAAGAAGGGACGGGTCGTCCCGAAAATTTGACAATGTCGTTGTTCGTGTCGTTAGTCATTTTAGTGCTTTGTATAATTTTTTGTATTTGACCTTGTATCCATGTTGTGGATCCGACACTTTGAGGTATCGGGTGTTGTTGGAACTTTAGTGCTTTTATATATATATATATATATAAATCCTCATGTTATTTGTTACGGCATTTGTTTATAATCCATGTCGTCCGATATGAGTTAGGGTTAGGGTTAGGGTTAGTAATAGTGATAGTAAATATGCATATCACAAGATTTGAATTTCATCGCTTTGAAACTCTTAAACTTCGCAAACTATTTCATTAAAACACATTTAAGGTTGGTCGATTTTCATGTGATGACATAGGTTTTTTGCAAAAATCTTAATAATTTAAACTTTGCGCATGATAGAAATATATCTTTCTGAGAAATTTTGTTCACTAGATATAATAAAAAATCTGATAAACAATTAATGCTGAAAAAGTTAATATTTTCCATCGATAATCAATTATTTATGATTTAAAAAATGTTGTCAAGGGCAATAACTTCTATGGTGGAATTTCCTCTACTGAATGTCTATTATATATTGGTTTCCCTAATATTCACTATTAATCAATACATATTTATGAATTAGCAGTTTTTTTTAAACTGTTGATATTTAAACTTTGTTATTTCAACAAGTTTTTATCTGTTTTTATTATTCTGTTTCACGAAAATGTGTGATTTTCTGATTTAGATGTATACTTCTGTTTTTGTATGTCTTGTATCTTTAAAAAGGTGGCAACATATTTATTTTCTTTGATTATTAATTAAATTAAACTATATTGAGTGGAAATTAATAAAGTTTTTCCACTTTTAACCATTAATATTGATAAGTCACATGAGGATAGAGCTACCTTAAGGTAGTTATAGGCATGGAAAGAATTAAATTTGCTGACGAAAAATGAAAAAGTGTAGAAACATGAAGTCCACGGCTTCTAATACAAATTTAAGAATATCTCCATAAATGTATAGCATGCAAGTCGAAGGTAACGAACAGTGATCAATCTCATAACTCCTACAAGCAATACAAAATAGATAGTTGGGCAAACACGGACCCCTGGACACACCAGATGTGGGATCAGAAGCCTAGGAGGAGTAAGCATGCCTTGTTGATGGGTCACACACGCCGTGAGCCCTATATCCTGATCAGGTAAACGGAGTTATCCGCATCCAAAATCAGTGTGCCAAACATCTGCTTAACAATCGGTATGAAATACATCAGACAGCATGTTGAAAAGGGCATAGATAGTAAAAAGAACTGCACATAACAATTTGAGGAAACATGGAAATAGTTTTTAAAAAACTGATAGACTGAAATTTATTTCACATTGTATATGTATAAACCATAAAGTTAAGTTATTGGTTTGCCATTATAGATATATTTAATAAATATATCTAATACGTTGTTATATTTTAAAAATGTGTGTCCACTTATTTTTGTAACTGTTTGAACATCTACATGTAAATCATACATCATTCGTCAAAACGTTATTTGTGTACATAATACAAATCATCAGGCACCATCACCATGTAAATCTACTATTTGGAAATGCAAGGAAAAGTGATGATATTTAGAAGAAGTGTATTCCTCTTCTTTATTTAGTTCAACACAATTATGTATATATTCTTATCGCCGACTTCTCTGCTGAATCCCGACGAATCTATAACAAGCAAACCGAGGCCTCTATTTTACTGTATTTTGATTCTTTCCTCATAAGAAAGGGTCCAAAATTATGCGTCACATTGCAGTTAACCTATTGTTCGGAAAGAAAGAGTTAATATGTTTGGGACAAAACGAATTTGACGAGCATTGATCCTATCATAAATCGCACGTGTCTCTCGAAATAACAGGATATCAGACTAAAAATTACATTTGCTTAGAAATATTCAATCATTTCCATTTCTTCAGTATTAGTTAGTGATTGATCACAGTTCGTTATCTTTAACCTTGATTTAATATCCCAAGCTATTGGACGAATGCGTATAATCTAAGGTATTGTCAGTAATCCAAAACTCGAAGAAAACTTTCTCATAGATACATCCAATGAACCTGTAAAAGTTCTAGAAATCCTAATTTCTACTCCTTATAAAATATTAACGAACTGTGATCCATCTCCTAAGTCCTATATATAGAATAGAAATAAGAGGACAGACACTAGCCCTCTGATACACCAGAGGTGGGATTAAGTGCTTAGTAGGAGTAAGCATCCCTTTATGGTTAGGACCATCCGCCGTGAGATTTTTGTCTTGATAAAGTTTAACAGAAAAATCCGTTGTAAAAACAAACTGTAAAGAACAGCCGTGAATTTAGAATTTTAATGAAACTTGTCTCTAATGATGAAATATGGGAGAGAGAGAGAGAGAGAGAGAGAGAGAGAGAGAGAGAGAGAGAGAGAGAGAGAGATTGTTGATACACCGTGTATATAGCATACATTTGAAAGCAGTTGAATGATTATCATATATGTTAGTTGGATTGTTGGGTGGGGGCCCTTATTCTATATGACAAATGGACGATAACAGTAAGTGATCAAACCCATTCATTCCATCAAAAATACGATATCACTTTTGCTGGATCATTGGGCGCATCTCTTTAAGAGTTGTCAAGTTTTGGAACACTTTATTATACAGTAACTCACATTATTTCGTCCCATTGCTAAGATGGAGTAAATTGAACGGATTCAATACAAAACCACCTTTCCAACATAAGGTTATTTCCTGTTTTATATCCTGTTATTTCGATAGACACGTGTGATTTATGATATCAACTATGTTTGTTTTCTTTATTTCGTCCTACATATAGTAACCCTTTACTTGATAAGGTTAGCTTGTAATGTGACACACAATGTTTAACCTCTGAAGAAAAATCAGAAAAGAGTATAAATAGAGGCCTCGTTTTGGTAGTTTTAAATTCGTCAAGAGCAGCAGATAAGTTGGTGATCTCCATATCAGGTAAGGAGATTTACAATTTTGTATTAATTTGAAGAATTGAAAAAAGAAGATGCATTTTTATTCAGATATTAATCATCGGGTGTTTTCAGGATTTTCAAAATAGTTGTGATGTTGGTTTTCGAACAATTTTTCAAGCTAATTGGACACTATCTTAGAAACAGAACATTATATGAAATATCTTTATTGAACATACCTATAACGGCAAACTAACAATTTAACTTTCTGACAAACGGGATGGTTTAAGCTTCTCCATCTTCAAATTCCCATATTTATGTGACAACTTTCAATTAATCACCTAAAATTGTTTAAGGGGTTGATGTGTTTGATCACTGTTCCCTGTCGTTATTTTTTCATAAAGAATAATACCACAAAATCCCACCATAGATTGGGTAACAAAACTGATTTCTCTTTCTCTCTCTTTTGTTCTATCTTTCCATACACATTCGGGATACACTGCAAAATCATAACTTCATAAAAGACAAGATGATTTAGTCTTCTCCATTTAAAACTTCACACGGTTTCATTATGATTTGCATTTCATGTTCATATTTCACAACTGATTCGATACCCAAGAGAAATTTCTGCGGATGATAGATATTTTACTTGAACTAAGCTAGTGACAAATGAATTGCAGAAGTCAGCATTTGGTACACTTAAAGGTCGTTAAAATCATCTTATCAATAAATACGACTTGTCATAACGCCGATTGTTGTCTAATATGCTTAATGACAATTTGAGCTTGTTCTTTACATATTGTTTTTGATACGAAATATTTTAAGGAACTTCTTCAAAATATAGGAATCACAGCGGGTGAGACTTTGTCAAGATGGGATTCTTACTTCTGCTAAACACAAAATCCAATCTGTGGTGTGTCTGTGTTCGTATTTGTCCAACTTTTGAATTTGGATTCCTTTTAACATTTATCACTGCTATTTTAAATTTTCCATTATTCTATCACGCATAAATACGATTCCGGTGTTTGCAATTGATCTTGATTCTAGAAACTATCAACCATGATGTGTTTGGCACTTAAACTCTTTTTTCCTCTTTTCCTCATTTTACAAATTTGCATTCAACATGGTACATTTTGATTTCTACAGAAAATGCGAATCTACATCAATTCCCTTTTTCTCCTTATCTGCCTACTTGCGGGTGGAAGTGTTTGCTTTAAAATAATTGGACCATACAATGGTGGATTTTCCCCACTTTTTGGCGGGAGATTGTATCCCCAACCTGTATATGGTGGTGGGTATCTTGGGAAGTCTGGCGGGAAATTCGGAGGCGCATTTGGCAGCAGCGACTATGCCGGCGGAGGATAAACTGATTAGGTTCATATTATAACATACTGTATGTATTAACGTTGAGATAAAAGGACGGGAATAAATTGGTTGTGTTTATGATTCATTCTAGATTGACTTACTACATATTTGAACTGTTTAATCACAATGTTTTTCGTTACTTTACAGGGATGTTAAACGCGGACGAACACAAACACTATGATGGATATGAGAATCCTTCTTCAGTTGGATTATTCTCAATAAATGATTTATTTGCAGAGTGTATATTTTTGATTTGATTTGATTTGCTGTTTTCCGCCACATTCAACAATGTTTCAGTTATATGGTGGCGCCCAGTTTTTGTTGGTGGAAGAGAGAACCCAGATACAATGCACCTGGGAAGAGACCACCGACCTTCCGAAAGTAAACTGGGAAACTTTCTCACTTACTGACGCGAGTGGGATTCAAACCCGCGCCAATAGAAGTGAGAGGTCGTGTGATGCTCTAACCACTCGGCAACGGAGGCCCCTAGTAGTATATCAATTATCTTATATTCAATACGTATTCTGTGGTTTGAACACAAATCATTTATAGAGTAATGAAGTGTTGAAGCTACTGGTGTTAATGGAACATACCGTAGAATTTTGATGGCTTTGATATAGGTATAATACAGGTATAATACAGGTATTGTTATGGAAGAATATTAAAGGGAATCTGAAAAGATATATATGAAAATAAAATACTTCCAAAACCATTCTAAAGCTATTAAGGATGTACGGAACTGACAATTTTGAAATTACCGTGCATCTCAGAAGGACGTAAATAAATCCTATGTCGTTCGCATCTCCTGTTTGATTCTGAGTATATGCTAGATAATATCTACATAATATGAAATTAATTTTATAGATATATTTTACATAAACTATGACAAAAATATTATTAGATTCGAAATAAAAACAAATCGGGTACATTTTACGACTTTAATTACTTATCGGCAATGTAAACATAGTGAGACTTTTTGACACATTGAAATGCGGGTAAAACGCGGATTTCAGTCAGCTAAAGTGATCCGGCGTTACATCGAGGTTTCTTTGGCCCAACGAAGACGATGGAAAGCTGTCTTACCTAAACACCAGACGCCGGATCATCCATATTCGCAATCGCAGAAGCATGACGTGTGTCCAGGTTTGTCAATCACTGTTAACAGGTTAATAACGAACGTTTAGTAAACTTGAAATCACAAAAATTTTCCCAAACTAATAACATCAAAACCTTTGACTTCTCAACGCTAAACACGACCATTCCTCACGATAAATTAAAGACTGGACTCATTACAAATTCTATGGTCGTTATAATGATCTAATTCATCAATGCAACCTTTCATTGGGTCAAATGCTGTCTGACGTGTTTCAGACCGATTGTTAGGCCGTTCCTGGCACACTGATTTTGACTACGGTTAACTGTTTACCTGATCAGGATATAGGGATCACGACGGTTTGACTGGACTACAGGTGATGCTTACTCATCCCAGGCACCTGACCCCACCTCTGATGTGTCCAGGGGTCTGTTTGTCAAACTATCTATTTTGTATTGCTGATAGGAGTTATGAGATTAATCACCGTTCGTTTTTTTCACCTTTCATTTAACCATGGAGCTTGCATCTCAGCTGGTGGACAGTCTCTCCCTGAGGATACATATCGCTCGATATGTGTTTCTTTATGAATGCAAGGTGAAGATAACCAACAGTGATCAATCTCATAACTCCTACAAGCAATACAAAATAGATAGTTGGGCAAATATACAATAACGAAACAGTACTGACTGACACGTCGACCAAAAGTAGTCACTGTATGGAGTCCACAAGAGACACAGACTCTTGCAGATTGGTTGGTGTCCCTCGGATTACCCTTCAACACATCAAAAATTTGTCTTATGTACAAATACCAAATTGCCAGATTTGTTTCCGAAACCAAAATTCTTATACCCAAATTAAAGACTATATGTTCCTCTAACAAATATTTATTGATGATTCCTTCTTAGATCCCATGTGCTGAATTTCAAAATGTTCTGCAAAGACTTGCGAAACAATATACTGTTCACTAGAAATCTAATTAGTAGTAATTGCACTGGATGTAGTTTCTGTACCAAAACTTTTGATAATCTGACTTGTAAATCTTCTAACGTTGTTTACGACATTGAGTGTAACCTGCGTGGCTTAATTTATGTAGGAGAAACCACGTGCTCACTTAATAAAAGAATTTCGGGGCATACATTTCAAATGAATAATGGAGGTAACCAACTTCTTTACATTTTAATGTACCGTACCACTCCATATTGTCTATGAGGGTAAAATAGACATCCTGGTGAAAACTTCACCAGGATGAATACAGGCTAAACCCTTACTAGATTTTAAGCTTCATCTAGACCTATTCGTCTGATCATGTCCCTAACAGTGGTACTATGACCATTTTTGAACACTTTTTTTCTCTTTTCAATTCTGTTTACAATCAGTCCATTTATTTTAATTTTTTTGAACTTGATAACCGATTGCTTACATGTAAAACCCATTTATCAGTTTCCGTGATTCTATGTTTTTCTTACACATCTACCCTAGACATGATCAGTACGGGAATGTCTGATGTTGATTCAATTTCCTGGGCTGCCTATTCTTTGTTTTTGTTTGGAGTTGGTCCATTTTGTTAACTTATTCAAACTTGTTGTTTACATTATCTTTCTCTCAAACTTTGTTCATCTCTTACTTCGTTTACATAGCTTATTTTTATTTATTTATTATTTATCTATTTTTTTGTTTTTGTTACTTACTATTATCTTTTATAAATTATGCATGGTTAAAATAGAATCTCTCTGGATACGAGTTAGCTTTACTATTTGTCAACGTAATTGGGTTAACTCGTTCCACTTGAGATTAATTAAGTTTATTGTTTTTCTTTTCGGACATTTTGGATCAGCTCTTTGGACGAATAAGGCATGTCCTAATTCGCTCCACTTTTAACATTGATTGGCAAGCCTAAAGACCAAAAACATGTAGTCTGCGTTGTAAATACGTTTGTAGATTAGTGTAGTTGTAGTGCTAGATGTATTTATATGTAGTTTTTGTTATTATGCTCTGTTGATATTGACCACATTATGTAATTGGTTTCGTTTGTCCTGAAGAAGGGACGGGTCGTCCCGAAAATTTGACAATCTCGTTGTTCGTGTCGTTGGTCATTTTAGTGCTTTGTATAATTTTTTGTATTTGACCTTGTATCCATGTTGTGGATCCGACACTTTGAGGTATCGGATGTTGTTGGAACTTTAGTGCTTTTATATATATATATATATATATATATATATATATATATATATATATATATATAAATCCTCATGTTATTTGTTACGGCATTTGTTTATAATCCATGTCGTCCGATATGAGTTAGGGTTAGGGTTAGTAATAGTGATAGTAAATATGCATATCGCAAGATTTGAATTTCATCGTTTTGAAACTCTTAAACTACGCAAACTATTTCATTAAAACACATTTAAGGTTGGTCGATTTTCATGTGATGTCATAGGTTTTTTGCAAAAATCTTAATAATTTAAACTTTGCGCATGATAGAAATATGTCTTTCTGAGAAATTTAGTTCACTAGATATAATAAAAAATCTGATAAACAATTAATGGTGAAAAAGTTAATATTTTCCATCGATAATCAATTATTTACGATTTAAAAAATGTTGTCAAGGGCAATAACTTCTATGGTGGAATTTCCTCTACTGAATGTTTATTCTATATTGGTTTCCCTAATATCCACTATTAATCTATACATATTTATGAATTAGCAGTTTTTTTTAAACTGTTGATATTTAAATTTTGTTATTTCAACAAGTTTTTATCTGTTTTTATTATTATGTTTCACGAAAATGTGTGATTTTCTGATTTAGATGTATACTTCTGTTTTTGTATGTCTTGTATCTTTAAAAAGGTGGCAACATATATATTTTCTTTGATTGTTAATTAAATTAAACTATATTGAGTGGAAATTAATAAAGTTTTTCCACTTTTAACCATTAATATTGATAAGTCACATGAGGATGGAGCTACGTTAAGGTAGTTATAGGCATGGAAAAAATTACATTTGTTGACGAAAAATGAAGAAGTTTAGAAACATGAAGTCCACGGCTTCTAATACAAATTTAAGAATATCTCCATAAATGTATATCATGCAAGTCGAAGATAACGAACAGTGATCAATCTCATAACTCCTACAAGCAATACAAAATAGATAGTTGGACAAACACGGACCCCTGGACACACCAGAGGTGGGATCAGGAGCCTAGGAGGAGTAAGCAAGCCTTGTTGATGGGTCACACACGCCGTGAGCCCTATATCCTGATCAGGTAAACGGAGTTATCCGCATTCAAAATCAGTGTGCCAAACATCTGCTTAACAATAGGTATGAAATACATCAGACAGCATGTTGAAAAGGACATAGCTAGTAAAAAGAACTGCACATAACAATTTGAGGAAACATGGAAATAGTTTTTTAAAAAACTGACTGACTGAAATTTATTTCACATTGTATATGTATAAACCATAAAGTTAAGTTATTGGTTTGCCATTATAGATATATTTTATACGTTGTTATATTTTAAAAATGTGTGTCCACTTATTTTTGTAACTGTTTGAACATCTACATGTAAATCATACATCATTCGTCAAAACGTTATTTGTGTACATAATACAAATCATCAGGCACCATCACCATGTAAATCTACTATTTGGAAATGCAAGGAAAAGCGATGATATTTAGAAGAAGTGTATTCCTCTTCTTTATTTAGTTCAACACAATTATGTATATATTCTTACCGCCGACTTCTCTGCTGAATCCCGACGAATCTATAACAAGCAAACCGAGGCCTCTATTTTACTGTATTTTGATTCTTTCCTCATAAGAAAGGGTCCAAAATTATGTGTCACATTGCAGTTAACATATTGTTCGGAAAGAAAGAGTTAATATGTTTGGGACAAAATGAATTTGACGAGCATTGATCCTATCATAAATCGCACGTGTCTATTGAAATAACAGGATATCAGACTGAAAATTACATTTTCTTGGAAATTTTCAATCATTTCCATTTCTTCAGTATTAGTATGTGATTGATCACAAACTAATAGTTATCTTTAACCTTGATTTAATATCCCAAGCTATTGGACGAATGCGTATAATCTACGGTATTATCAGTATTCCAAAACTCGAAGAAAACTTTCTCATAGATGCAAGGTGAAGATAACGAACAGTGATCAATCTCATAAATCCTACAAGCAACACAAAATAGATAGTTGGGCAAACACGGACCCCTAGAGACACCAGAGGTGGGATCAGGTGCCTAGGAGGAGGAAGCATCCTCTGTTGACCGGTCACACCCGCCGTGAGCCCCATATCCTGATCAGGTAAACGGAGTTATCCGCAGTTAAATCAGTGTGCCAAGAACGGCTTAACAATCGGTATGAAACACGTCATACAGCATTTGACCCAGTGCGAGGTCGTATTGACTAACTAGATCGTTATAACGATCATAGAATTTACGAAATGCTAATTTCAATCGAGACTGTTGAAATCCCTGTACCATTAACTTGTTTGTCAGTAGCTTACCTCGATTTAAAAACTGACTATACCCAGAACAAGCTCTTGCATACCGAATCAGTTGAGATATATAAACACCATATGCAGGTGATACTGGAATAGTGTTACATAAATGTGGGAAGTTGACGATGGAGAAGCTGAAATCATCCCGTTTTGTCATACAGTTGAGTTGTCAGTTTGCCGTTAATGTTTACTTTCAATAAAATATACAAGCGTGAAGCAGAAGTGGACGACTCTGTGGTGTCCTTTATTTCGAGCTGACAGGGATATATCAAATCGAGATACATCGAATGAACCTAAAAAATTCTAGAAATCCTAATTTCTACTCTTTACAAGATATTGAGGAACTGTGATCTATCTCCTAAGTCCCATATATAGAATAGAAATAAGAGGACATACACTAACCCTCTGATACACCAGAGTTGGGATTATGTGCTAAGTAGGAATAAGCATCCCTTTATGGCTAGGACCATCCGCCGTGAGATTTTTTGTCTTGATAAAGTTTAACAGAAAAATCTGTTGTAAAAACAAACTGTAAAGAACAGCCGTGAATTTAGAATTTTAATGAAACATGTTTCTAATGCCGAAATATGAGAGAGAGAGAGAGAGAGAGAGAGAGAGAGAGAGAGAGAGAGAGAGAGAGAGATATTCTTTTTTACACCGTGTATATAGCATACATTTGAAAGCAGTTGAATGATTATCATATATGTTAGTTGGATTGTTGGGTGGGGGCCCTTATTCTATATGACAAATTGACGATAACAATAAGTGATCAAACCCATTCATTCCATAAAAAAATACGACATCACTTTTGCTGCATCATTGGGCGCATCTCTTTAAGAGTTGTCAAGTTTTGGAACACTTTATTATACAGTAACTCACATTATTTCGTCCTATTGCTAAAATGGAGTAAATTGAACTGATTCAATACAAAACCACCTTTCCAACATAAGGTTATTTCCTGTTTTACATCCTGTTATTTCGATAGACACGTGTGATTTATGATATCAACTATGTTTGTTTTCTTTATTTTGCCCTACATATATAGTAACCCTTTACTTTATAAGGTTAGCTGGTAATTTGACACAGAATGTTTAACCTTTGAAGAAAAACCAGAAAACAGTATAAATAGAGGCCTCGTTTTGGTAGTTTTAAATTCGTCAAGAGTAGCAGAAAAGTTAGTGATCTCAATATCAGGTAAGGAGATTTACAATTTTGTATTAATTTGAAGAATTGAAAAAAGGAAATGCACTTTTATTCAGATATTAATCTTCGGGTGTTTTCAGGATGATTTTCAAAATAGTTGTGATGTTGGCTTTCGAACAATTTTCAAACTAATTGGACATATATCTTAGAAATAGAACACTATATGATATATCTTTATTGAACATACCTATAACGGCAAACTAACAATTTAACTTTTTGACAAACGGGATGGTTTCAGCTTCTCCATCTTCAAATTCCCATATTTATGTGACAACTTTCAATTAATCACCTAAAATTGTTTAAGGGGTTGATGTGTTTGATCACTGTTCCCTGTCCTTATCTTTTCGTAAAGAATAATACCACAAAATCCCACCATAGATTGGGTAACAAAACTGTTTCTCTTTCTCTCTCTTCCGTTCTCTCTGTCCATACACATTCGGTATATACTCGTTTAAAATTTTACTGCAAAATCACAACTTCATAAAATACAGGATGATTTAGTCTTCTCCATTTAAAACTTCACACGATTTCATTATGATTTGCATTTCATGTTCATATTTCACAACTGATTCGATACCCAAGAGGAATTTCTGCGTATGATAGATATTTTAATTGAACTAAGCTAGTGACAAATGAATTGCAGAAGTCAGCATTTGGTAAACTCAAAGGTCGTTATATTGATCTTATCAATAAATACGACTTGTCATTACGCCATTTGTTATCTAATATGGTTAATGACAATTTGAGCTTGTTTTTACATATTGTTTTTCATACGAAATATTCTAAGGAACTTCTTCAAAATATAGAACTCACAGCGGATGAGACTTGTCAAAATGGCATTCTTGCTCCTGCTAAACACAAAATCCAACCTCTGATGTGTCAGTGTTCGTATTTGTCCAACTTTTAAATTTGGATTCATTATAACATTTATCATTGCTATTTTAAATTTTCCAATATTCAATCACACATAAATACGAATGCAGTGTTTGTAATCGATCTTGATTCTATAAACTATCAAACATGGTGTGTTTGGCACTTAAACTCTTTTTCCCTCTTCTCCTCATTTTGCAAATTTTCATTCAACATGGTACATTTTGATTTCTACAGAAAATGCGAATCTACATCAATTCCATTTTCCTCCTTATCTGCCTACTTGCGGGTGGAAGTTTTTGCCTTAAAATGATTGGACCATACAATGGTGGATTTTCCCCACTTTTTGGCGGGAGATTTTATCCCCAACCTGTATATGGTGGTGGGTATCTTGGGAAGTCTGGCGGGAAATTCGGAGGCGCATTTGGCAGCAGCGACTATGCCGGCGGAGGATAAACTGTTTAGGTTCATATTATTACATACTGCATGTATCAACTTTGAGGTAAAAGGACGGGAATAAATTGGTTGTGTTTCTTATTCATTCAAGATTGAACTACTACATATTTGAACTGTTTTATCGCAATGTTTTTCGTTACTTTACAGGGATGTTAAACGCGGACGAACAGAAACGGATATGAAAATCCTACTTCAGTTGGATTATTCTCAATAAATGATTTATTTGCAGAGTGTATATCTTTGATTTGATTTGATGTTTTCCGCCACACTCAACAATTTTTCAGTTATATGGTGGCGACCAGTTTTTGTTGATAGAAGAGAGAACCCAGATATAATGTACCTGGGAAGAGACCACCGACTTCCGAAAGTAAACTGGGAAACTTTCTCTCTTACCGACGCGACCGGGATTCGAACCCGCGGCGATAGAGGTGAGAAGTCGTGTGATTTTGAGCGCGATGCTCTAACCACTCGGCCACGGAGGCCCCTAGTAGTATATCCATTATCTTATATTCAATACATATTATGTGGTTTGAACACAAATCAATTATAGAGTAATGAAGTGTTGAAGCTACTGGTGCTAAAGGAACATACCATAGAATTTTGGTGGCTTTAATATAGGTATAATACAGGTATGATACAAGTATTGTTATGGAAGAATACTAAAGGGAATCTGAAAAGATATGTATGAAAATAAAATACCTCCAAAACCATTCTAAAGCTATTAAGGATGTACGGAACTGATAATTTTGAAATTACCGCGCAACTCAGAAGGACGTAAATAAATCCTATGTCGTTCGCATCTCCTTTTTGATTCTGAGTATATGCTAGATAATATCTACAATGAAATTAATTTTATAGATATATTTTACATAAACTATGACACAAATATTAATAGATTCGAAATAAAAACAAATCGGGTACATTTTACGAATTTAATTACTTATCGACAATGTATACATAGTGAGATTTTTGACACATTGAAATGCGGGGAAAACACGGATTTCAGTCAGCTAAAGCGGTCCGGCGTTACATCAAGGTTTCTTTGGCCCAACGAAGACGATGGAAAGCTGCCTTACCAAGACACCAGACGCCGGATCATCCATATTCGCAATCGCAGAAGCATGACATGTGTTTAGCTTTGTCAATCACTGTTAACAGGTTAATGAATTAATGCTGAGTACGCACGTACGTCAAATAATAATAAGAAGAAAATGTTCAAGTGCAAATCTTCCCAAAAATTCCATGAAAATCAATGCTTGAAAACAATATTGAAATAAGGTATGAATTCACCGGCGCTTATTAAATTGTTAATGTCAGCTGATTGTTCATAAACTTTGTATATCTAGACCAAGCTAAATTATTTAGCGTAACATACCAAGTGTGTGATACAAGCATCTGAGTATGAATATGTTAGAGGATGGTGTCTCCTGTTTTGAATTTTTTCAGAAGTATCAAACTTTTTTGATAAACCAATTTAACTGATTAATCTTTATCCGAAAGACATTTAAAACATAAAAAAGAGTATGTTAGTGTGGACTTTAAAGAGTTACAGCCCCTCAAAGTTGCCCCTTTGCTGAAACTTAATTTTTCAAGAAAAGCGCCAATTTTCACAAGAAACACACTAAAACAAATATTAAGGTAGGTCCCTAGTCCTGGACCTACTTGTGATTTCTCAAAAATTTGAGTTTAGATACTTAGATTGTTCATTTCAGGGTATGATAAAAACAAAAAAATGGGGGGTTGTCAGTATAATGAGTAAATTATGGTATTTTTATTACGTGTACCCCCATTTGTCAAACGGCAATATCAGAATTCATTGAAGAAGTCCTAGAATATGTCCATAAAATTTTGTTTGAGGTATGACGCTGCAATTTTTTTCCTCAAATATGAAATAAATATGTTTAACTAAATAATTAAAAGTGAAATTTTAACATAGTTTCATGTTTTTTAATAATGGTGGTACAAAATTGAACTCAATACAGGTCCTCGGCAGTCAAAAATACGGCACTGCAACACCACTAATATGAATATTTTAAAAATTTGACTTGTGATTTTTCATTCAAACTCACATATTATGTTCATATATGAATGCTTGTTAAAATACATTTAAAAAATCTGCCCTTTCTCAGCATAATATTTTCACAGCATCTCAATTTATATTTACATTTTTGGGCCAAAATAACCATTTTGAAGATGATTTTCACATAACAGAAGATAACAAATATATAACAAGATAACAAATATATAACAAATGCAGAATTGTTATATTTAATTCCACAAGTGCATGATTGCATATCATGAATTTTTTTTAATTTACAGATAATTTTAACATGTAATACCCCGGCCTGTATATCAATTAAACAAATATGTACCTCTGGTTTTATGTGTGAATTAGATGACAAAAAATGGAAAGAAGATTGGATCCATAGTCTACTTAAATATAAGTGATGGAGTGTTATTGTATTCATTTTACTAAATTAAAAAACATCCAGGTAAATGTAAAAACAGTATAAATCCACCCAATAATAATAGTACGTGAACCAATACTGGAGTTCGATCCGGACATGACGTCACGCTACTAGACCCCTACTTTAAGGACAGAATAATCTTGGTTTTCTTATATTTTATGAAAATTAAGCATATTTGATTATTTCAATAACTTTTACATAAAATATATCACCAATTCTACAAAAAAATGAAGTATTAATTGACATAATTGTATTAAATATCACACAAATTTGAAGAACTATTTCAACAAAAAATTCAACCTCTGGAGAATATTTTGATCAAACTTTTTCTGAAATTACTAATGTAGATTTGAATCATATTTTTGCTTAAATTAAATGAAAAAAATGTGAGAGGTAGTGTGCATTGGAACAGAGATTTGAACCATTTTGTGCCCCCCCCCGCCCCCCCCCCCCCCCTTCTTACACTGACATACATTCTAAACAATAACAATATACGATTTGTTATAAAATGTGTATTTTTCAATTCATATTTACAAATTCTATATATTTATTTCATTATATGATAAATAATCAGAATACACAAATAATATATGCATATATACAATACTAATTCATTTATAACTTCAGAATGTGTAAAAACATATGCCCCCGCATCAGCATTTTCTAATTTCCATGCAGTTTGATCTTGATCTTGACCTTGATATTTGACCTTCTGACCCCAAAATTGATAGGCATCTCCCTGTCTTTGTATGTATCCTTATGTCCAAATTTGGTTTGAATAGAATGCAAAGTATTTGAGTTATCATCGAGAAACTACTTTTAACAGTCAACTTCCATGTGGCCATGAGGAAGAAATCTGCACTTCCTGGTATCGTTGTTCATATGATGATAGAGAACAACTCATCCCTCTCATTGTGGTTACCAAATGGATGTAGCTAAAATGCAAACATTGGAATTCAATTTCTATCAATACTGTAAATTCTTAACAATAGAACAGAATATACTATTAGGTTTACCACCAGACTGCTAATACACCAACTTCAACTAACTCCAATTTTTGTCCAGCCAGGGATTATGTTTTAATGACTTGTCCAACAAATTGTTACTCTAAAAGAATTTCTTAGGCAAAATGTTATATATGAAATCGTTCGTGCATAAATGACTGTTTATGAACTACATGCTAAAATTCTAATCAGGATTTTTTTAAATTTGCATTTTCAATACCCTATAAACAAATTTTAACATTATCATAACGTTTTGACAATTACACTTGGAAGGAATAATTAAAATAAAATTTTGATAAAATAATTTAATTTTAATTTTCCAGAACTGATTAGAAACAAATTATCAATCTAGTAGCCTCCCAAAAAACATATCTATACATGTATATTTAGTCAACAAAATTATCTTTTATTTCAACTAATTTGTACACGAATGGCGCGCCATAATTCTCTAGATGGGAGAACCCTCCCCCCTTTTCCCTTTGAACTCTTTTTAATGAATTAAATTCGCTGTATACTTTGGCGATTTTTTAAAACAATGATATAGATTACACTTTTTAATCAAAATGATGCTTCAATAATGATACATTGAAAGATAGGAGCGAGATTCGCTCATGACCGACGACTCGTGCGGAATCGGGAAGATCGCAGATCAATTTAGATACAGATCTACATAGTTTGTAGATTTTATTTTCATAAAAAAAATTCTTGTATATTGAAAAACTTACAAATTCACTCAATGCTATATCAGCAGCCTCTGATTCGGGTACTAAATCGCTAACATCCTTCCATTCCCTCCTCTCGTCTGACACTATGTACAGTACTGTAGTGTGTCACCATGTGCGTGGTTGTGCCTGCTTGTCAGTAATTTTCTTTGTCTGCCACTCACTTGTAAGAATATTGAATGCAGACTGATCTATAACTGCGTTTTACTTCTAACGAATCGCCCATGTATGTTTCTGGACTGCTTTAGAATAGACTAAATGCCACATCGTACAGTGTGCGTCTTCGAGCTCGAGTTTGTTTACAATCGTAACGTCATCATGAATGTCGTAAAATGAGAAAATAAGTAAAAAATTGTCATGTTTTAATTAATATTTGTAAGTTTATTAACATTACAATTAAAAACAGATATTAATGTTCTCCTTTGTGCATACGAAATCAAACACACGCATCCCCATAGTTACGACTTTAAAAAGTATGGGGAATCTCTCGCGGTAAAAGTACCACGAGAGTACATCCTTAAAGTATTTGTCAAGTTTTAATATGCATATCTATCAATTTAAATATCTTTTGGAGGGGTTATATAAAGCTAGGATATACACAATAGATCAGTGGTGGATCTTTGGTTTTACATAGATTGATGAGTAAGATTTTTTCTTCCTTAGTTGATGTTGTCAGTACAGAAAACAGAGACAGGGCACTAAAAAGAATCTACCACTACATACAAATTATACAAACCCAGTGACATGCTTTGATTTATTTTCACTTTGTGCAACATATACAGCATAATGTCATAAATGGGTTAACTTTTATTTATTTTACTATATAATTGATTTTGAAATCATTTTCATCCACTTATAAAGATTCAATTCATAGTAACCTTTGGCAGCACAAATATCTCCAGTATCTTGTTTCAGGGTCTTATTTTCCCCCTGAACATTGCAGCCATACACATATTATATGATTGTGTTCCACTCTTACAAAGGAATATATAAGGAAATGGAATGATAAATTTCATTACTCATGCATTTTTTCTGCATCTTATGTTGCTAAAAGTTTTTGAAATCATGAATAGAATTTATGTCCAGATCAAATGTTTTTGGATAAATGTTTTAGATTTCATAAAAAATTCAAATACATGTTGTTAATATTTGAACAATGTACCCACAGGAAAGAAACATGGAAGAGTGTGGAATGCAAACACAAAACTAAATGATAGTCATTTTGTCTGCATGTGCATGTACGCACACGTACGTGCATTGCAATTTTGGTACAAAAAATGAAAATCAGAACACAAAAGAAATCAACATGAAACCTTCATAGGATGATAGTATATCATCTGTAGCTGCGCAAAATGATAGTCATATTGTCTGCATGCTCGTGCATGCACATGTACATGCATAACATTTTTCGTACACAAATTTGTAATCAATGTAACTTTCTTGTTGCTCATTCAAATGGTTTGATATTCATATCATAGGTAGGTATTGAGATCCTTAACTGATCTGCATTGTCAAAATTACCAATCTGTATGCGCATGCACGTGCGCTTCTTTTTGATTGGATAATACATCTACTAAAACATCTGTAACTCTCTTATTAATGAAGCGAATGAGTTGATATTCACATCATAGGTAGATGATATGTGTATCTATATATTGGTGTAACAAAAAATGCCAACGCAAACGTGCATGCACATGCATCATATATGAAATGTTAATTTTTTGAAGGATTATAATGTTTTTGTTTTTCACCAAATTCTTTTGATTTTATGGTTTTAGGTGTGTCTTGGTACTCCTTACAAATTGCTGTGGTTAAAATTATTGGTCAGCACGTGCACATAATTGTGTTGATTTCTGATTGGATGATTTTAAAACCACTCTAACTTTCTTGTATTTGATGTAAACGTCAAGGAATTCTTTCTGTGGGTATATGATAGAAAGTCCTGTACTAGAATTACATCAACAAAAGTACAGAATCATACTCGTGTGGGCGTGTATGCACGCGCATTGCTTTCTTTTATTTCTTTGCACTGAGATGACCATAGTAAACATGCCACATGTAATTAAAAGGCTAAAATAAAATGATGTTTGCTATAGATTTACAATGACACTACTTTTTAACTGGGGGAGGTGTGGGGGACATATGCAATGGTCACAGTTACAATTAGAACTAGTTACAAATGGAATATTGATTTTGCTTTAGATTGCAGAATTTTTATCTTTAATATAACTTTATAAAGAAAAGCAACTCATTTTTAGCTTAAGTGAGCATTTCTGATCACCCATTTTCTATCGTCCGTCTGTCTGTAAACTTTTCACGTTTTCGACGTCTTCTCTGACCAGAACCACTTGGCAAATTTCAAACAAACTTGGCAAAAAGCATCCTTGGGTCGAGTCAATTTCAGTTTTATGAAATGAAGGGGAGCACCCTTCTTCAAGGGGAGATGATATCGAAATAGTAGATATACATTGACAAAGTTAAAAAATTCTCCACAAAAATCCTATGGGGATCTGGTTTAGAGTAGATCCTCAGTACCCCTTTGCTTGTCGCAAGAGGCAACTAAATGGGGCGGTCCTTCGGATGAGACTGCAAAAACTGAGGTCCCGTGTCACAGCAGATGTGGCACGAGATAGATCCCTCTCTGCTCAATGGCCCTAAGCGTCGAGCATAGGCCTAAATGTTGCAGTCCTTCACCGACATTGTTGACATCTCCATATGAGTGAAATATTCTCGAGAGGGACGTAAAACAATATTCAATCAATCAATCTCCAGAACAAGCAGGCCAATTTCATGCAAGTTTCGTACAAATCATCCTTGCATAACGGGAATTCAGGTTTGTTCAAATGAAGGACCATGCTACCTTTTAAGGGGAGATAGAGGGCCAATTAAAAATCTTCTCAAGAACTGCTGGGCAAGGAAAGTTCCAATGTTCATGGCAGCTTCCTGACATAGTGCAGATTAAAGTTTGTTGAAACCATGGCTCATGAGGGTAGGATGGGGGCCACAATATTTTATACCTGAATATATGGGGAAAATCTTTATAAAGCAATACTTTTATATACATCTTTATTATATTTAGTATATATATTTATTTTACAGTAAATATATATGAGGCTATCCATTTTTTTATATGTCTCCAGTATCGATATGTTTGACGATTTTTAACATGGAAACGAACTCACAGACGAACACGTATGTCAAAACAGTTTTTTGGGGTAAATAAAATATAGTGGTACCCATTTCAATCAATTTTAGAATTTTAAAACTAGTCTGATGGCAGTCATACTCTTCCATTTTTTTTTTACCGGTTTTGAACATGGTGTCTCCAGCAAGAATATGTTTGATGATGGTTACCATGGGAACGAACTCAGAAACCTATGCAAAAATGTCTTTTTCTGATAAAATAGAAATAATGTTATCCATTTCACTCAATTTTAGAATTTTTTAATTATTATGATGTCAGCCATACACTTCCGGGTTCTCTACAGGTTTTAAATACAAAGTGAAGATAACGAACAGTGATCAATCTCATAACTCCTATAAGCAATACAAAATAGATAGTAGGTCAAACACGGACCCCTGGACACATCAGAGGTAGGATCAGATGCCTAGGAGAAGTAAGCATCCCCTGTTGACCGGTCACATCCGCCGTGAGCCCTATATCCTGATCAGGTAAACGGAGTTATCCGCAGTCAAAATCAGTGTGCCAAGAACGGATTAACAATCGGTATGAAACATGTCAGACGGCATTTGACCCAATGCAAGGTTGTACTGACGAACTAGATCGTTATGACGACCATAGAACTTACGAAATGCTGACTTCAATCGAGACTGTTGAAACCCCTGTATCATCAACTTGTTTGTCAGTAGCTTACCTCGATTTAAGAACTGACTATACGCAGAACAAGCTCTTGCATATCGAATCAGTTGAGAACTCCCTCATGTATAGCTCTTATCTTTGGACGAATTTGGCTCCACTTTTTTTTGGCACACTGTTTTTGACTACATTTAGCTCTAAAACTTCATAGTTATTTCGGATTTCAAACATTTCGGTTGAGCATCACTGAAGAGACATTGTTTGTCGGAATGCGCATCTGGTGCATCAAAATTGGTACCGTATAAGATTTATATATATAAACACCATATGCAGGTGATAATGGAATATTGCTACATAAATATGGGAAGTTAACGATGGAGAAGCTGAAATCATCCCGTTTGTCATACAGTTGAGTTGTCAGTGTGCCTTTAATGTCTACTTTCAATAAAATATCTAAGTATGAAGCAGAAGTGGACAACTCTGTGGTGTCCTTTATATCGAGCTCATAGGGATATATCAAATCGACATATGAATGGAAGCTATTATTGTTGATAGACAAAACGTCATCGATATATCTAAATGTCGAATGTCGAATGAAAAATATTATGTATCCAGCAAGGATATGTTTGATAATGGTTACCATGGAAACAAACTCACAGACCTATTTAAAAACGACTTTTTCTGTTAAATCAAAACTAATGCTAATTACTTTAATCACTTTAGGATTTTTTTCATTGCTCTGATGTCAGTTCGATACACCTTTTAAACAAATAGTAAACTTCAGTAAATTATGATGTATCTACAGTGTAGCAAGGATATATTTGATGTTCGTTTCCATGGAAACGAACTAACGGACCTATCCAAAAATGTTTTTTTTCTCTCGATCAAATGAGTACAATGCTATCTATTTCACCCATTTTAAGGAATTTTCAATTACTCTGATGTCAGTCCCATACATCCTTAAGAAATTGATACATTGTCAGAATGGATAAAAGCATAAGAGGAAAAAATAAAATCCCGCATTAGACGTATTAAACAGAAGTACGTACCGTCTATCCTTCTGTGTTTAGCAAACCAAAAGTGATAAAGGAATTAAATAGGTAACACGAGGAATATGTGTTGCTTCCAGCTGGCAAAGCTTGAAACAACATTATCTTTGTTTGTAAGGCTCATTATTACAACTTTATGTTAAACGAACTTGGCATTAATTCCACTTTTAGTATCGTACCTATACTCCAACTACCCTTTCAAAAGATGAAATTCTTCAAAACCATGCTTTAGTTTTAGAAACATTTGATATCCCCAGTGAATGGATTGGATAAATATGAGTTAATGTACCTATACTGGATTCCTAAACTACATAAAAATCTCTACAAACAGAGACACATTGCTGGATCCATTAAGTGCTCTACAAATCACCCATATTTGCTCCTCACGAAAATATTAACAGCTGTGAAGGAGAAACTTCAAACATATTGTGGCACTGCATATACCAGAAGTGGTGTTAATGAAATGCGGATTCTAAAACTTGAAATCACAAAACTTTTCCCAAATCAATAACATCAAAACCTTTGACTTCTCAATGCTAAACACGACCATTCCTCACGATAAATTAAAGACTAGAATCATTGCAAATTCTATGGTCGTTATAATGATCTAATTCGTCAATGCAACCTAACATTGGGTCAAATGCTGTCTGACGTGTTTCAGACTGATTGTTAGGCCGTTCCTGGCACACTGATTTTGACTACGGTTAACTGTTTACCTGATCAGGATATAGGGATCACGACGGTTTGACTGGACTACAGGTGATGCTTACTCATCCCAGGCACCTGACCCCACCTCTGATGTGTCCAGGGGTCTGTTTGTCAAACTGTCTATTTTGTATTGCTGATAGGAGTTATGGGATTAATCACCGTTCGTTTTTTTCACCTTTCATTTAACCATGGAGCTTGTATCTCAGCTGGTGGACAGTCTCTCCCTGAGGATACCTATCGCTCGATATGTGTTTCTTTATGAATGCAAGGTGAAGATAACGAACAGTGATCAATCTCATAACTCCTACAAGCAATACAAAATATATAGTTGGGTAAATATACAATAACGAAACAGTACTGACTGACACGTCGCCCAAAAGTAGTCACTGTATGGAGTCCACAAGAGACACAGACTCTTACAGATTGGTTGGTGTCCCTCGGATTACCCTTCAACACATCACAAATTTGTCTGATGCACAATTGCCAAATTGCCAGATTTGTTTCCGAAACCTAACATCTTATACCCAAATTAAAGATTATATGTTCCTCTAACAGATATTTATTGATGATTCCTTCTTAGATCCCATGTGCTGAATTTCAAAATGTTCTGCAAAGAATTGCGAAACAATATACTGTTCACTAGAAATTTAATTAGTAGTAATTACACTGGACGTAGTTTCTGTACCAAAACTTTTGATAATCTGACTTGTAAATCTTCTAACGTTGTTTACGACATTGAGTGTAACCTGTGTGGCTTAATTTATGTAGGAGAAATCAAGTGCTGACTTAAGAAAAGAATTTCGGGGCATACATTTCAAATGAATAATGGAGGTAACCAAATTCTTTACGAGCATTTTAATGCACCGTACCCTTCCATATTGTCTATGAGGGTAAGGAGTTTGGACAAAATTACCATCACATAAACAATCCAACATTAATCACCCCTTTTCGTACATGACGAGAAGATCACTGGATCAGGAACCTGCGCATTACATATCCATATGGATGCAACGATAATATATATCGTGTTGGAAAATTGACTAGTCCAAGGTCGTGTTCATTTTCTCTTGTTGTTCTAAGTGTATGCTGTGGAATTTTCTTTGCTTCATTTATGGCTGAAAGAATGAGTGTTTCCGGATAATGCTGCGCAGTAAGAAATATTTCCAATTCTGCCAGTCTTTGGTCTTTAGACTACGATCCTTTCGTAATACCATTTATGACAACTTAAAACCCAAAACATATAAATATCTCTCAGGAAGCTAAGAAGAATTTTACAGTTATCGAACGTGATTTAGAACTTCAAAAAATTATTCCCAAATCCGACCTACTTCACAACCAAAGACAACCATCCAATTTGAAAAAAAATATTAACAAAATCCAAATTCAATTCAATGCCTGAAAAATACGCAGTTTCTTCATGTGGTGACTCAAGGTGTGGTACATGTCCCTTCCTAAAAACAGGACCTTCTATTACTTTTAAATGCAGAAAATATTTTACTGTAAATGATAACATGTCATGCAAGTCGAAAAACTTACTATACTGCATTATTTGCAACGGGTGTGGCGAGGAATAAATTGGACAAACTGGAACACAACTAACAGCGAGGATGCGTGTCCATCGTCAACATATTAACGATCCCAGTACAAGAAATACCCCATACAGCGAACACTTTGACACCTGTGCTAGAGGCAACTACAGCGTATTTCCATTTTATAAACTTAAAACAGAATCAACGTCCATGAGACTTGCTAAAGAAAATTATTTCATTAAACTGTTTTCTCCTAAACTAAACAAACTTTGATCAATGCATATATGAAAAATTCTGATTGTTATATCTCTTAATTCATCATCTTTTATCATGTAAATGTTCATGCTTATTTTGTCCAAGTCACCTTTCCCGAACTTTTGTATTATGACGTCATGTATCTATTCCCTCCTCGCAAAGAATATCATGACGTCACAATAGACGTCTCTAAGATGAACAACTTTGTATTCATTATTAATTTGTATTCACCTGAGGATGGATGTTAAAATCCAGAAAGCGCTAGTGATTTAAATATATTTTGGAACTGTATATTGTGTGATATCAACTCTTTCTATTTGGATTATATATATATATATATATATATATATATATATATATATATATATATATATATATACTCATGTTATTTGTTTCGGCATTTGTTTATAATCCATGTCGTCCGATATGGGTTAGGGTTAGGGTTAGGGTTAGTAATAGTGATAGTAAATATGCATATCGCAAGATTTGAATTTCATTGCTTTGAAACTCTTAAACTACGCAAATTATTTCATTAAAACACATTTAAGGTTGGTCAATTCTCATGTGATGTCATAGGTTTTTTGCAAAAATCTTAATAATTTAAACTTTGCACATGATAGAAATATATCTTTCTGAGAAATTTTGTTCACTAGATATAATAAAAAATCTGGTAAACAATTAATGCTGAAAAAGTTAATATTTTCCATCAATAATCAATTATTTATGATTTAAAAAATGTTGTCAAGGGCAATAACTTCTATGGTGGAATTTCCTCTACTGAATGTCTATTATATATTGGTTTCCCTAATATCCACTATTAATCTATACATATTTATGAATTAGCAGTTTTTTTTAAAACTGTTGATATTTAAACTTTGTCATTTCAACTAGTTTTTATCTGTTTTTATTATTCTGTTTCACGAAAATGTGTGATTTTCTGATTTAGATGTATACTTGTGTTTTTGTATGTCTGGTATCTTTAAAAAGGTGGCAATATATATATTTTCTTTGATTATTAATTAGATTAAACTATATTGAGTGGAAATTAATAAAGTTTTTCCACTTTTAACCATTAATATTGATAAGTCACATGAGGATGGAGCTACCTTAAGGTAGTTATAGGCATGGAAAGAATTAAATTTGCAGACGAAAAATGAAAAAAGTTTAGAAACATGAAGTCCACGGCTTCTAATACAAAGAACCTGATTCACAAACCCCAAAATATGGCCCTTAAAATATATAAAAATGAAAGTAAATGTTGAATACGAGTATTGGTGTTATAAATATGTATCAGAATCCGGGGTTAAAAAAAAAATGTTAGATTTTAAAAATAGGAGCACAACTAAAGCTGTATACATACTAGAACCGGATATGGTACCGTATTTTTGTCATTTTTCACCAAAAAACTGGTTATTTTGTAAAGGTTTTGCCATACTGGTTTCATCTCGCCCAAAATATTTAAAGTATTTTTATAATATACACCTTTTCAATTGACCATAAATGCAAAAATATTTTAGGGCGAGCTATGAGCACTATTTTTATTTTTCAAAAAACGATATTCCGGATTGCTGAAAAATATTACGGTTATAATTCGCTGGTGGTGGTAAACTTGAATTTTACAGAAAATATGGCTGGTTTAAGTATCTTATGGAGAAGGAAAGTACGTTTTTTATTTCGTGTCATGTATATGTACATAGGTCATTTTAGTTCGGTGTTTATTTTTAAAGCAGGGGAAATTCCCTCACCTAATAATAGTTTTCGATTGCAGCTTGTTTTGCCCTTTTACTATAGATGTTCATTTTCAATACCTAGTTGTTTTCATCTTTTAAAGTCGTTCACAATACATCTTCATTGCATCGTTGCTTAAAAACTGTGTACAATTTTGGTAGTTTTACATTATTATCATAAACATTATCATTGAACGAAACGACAGTTACCGAAACTGTTAGGCCTAGTGACTGAAATGAACATGGCGCGGCGTCTTCTTTCACTTTGGGATATCGGAAAATATTCAGGCTTCACGCAAGTATTCTTGTATGGTACTGATATCATATCGAATGTTACTACGCAGCTTTAGACTGTCAACATTCGAAATAACTGTTTTATTTAACCTAACTTTACGTACATTGGGAGCAAGTCCTTCTTTGATTTACAGAACATCCAAGTTTCCGGCTGAATATTAGCATGACCTGGTCAGGCAGAAAGGAATTCAAAATAACAGATTTAAACTACAATATGACTTACCATAGCATGCAGCATTGCCGCCAGTTAAATCCGACACAGTAAATTATGTAAGCAATTCATAGATAGCGATCCACATGTTATCGATGAGACATGACGTCATCTGTTGTAAGACATTCATGACGCATTTTATGCTTCGATAGACGGATCAAGTAACCCCCATATGAAAATACTCGATATACCGGTTTTGTTTTGTTTTTATTTCACATATGATATTGTTGTACATGTCATGAGTTTTTTATTTTCTATTTTTATGTAACTTTACTTGTAAACAAAGGCTGCGTTTTGTTTTTTGTTTGGGGGTGGGAGGTAAGACAGTACAGTATTTATAAATTGAGCATGTTTAATTCCGTTGATTTTCAATTTCATGGCCTAGTTCGAAGGCCTATCAACGTATCAGTGTTCCATTGTCCAATGTAAAATTAGAAAAGGAAAAATAGTGTCGTCTTGGTTGTCAAGGAGGTGTGTCCCAATGCCATGTTACATTTATACAATATAAACAAATATTTTTTGAGCGTGCTCAACAAATCAAATTGCGTGATACAAGTAAAATTAAATTATGACAGACGGACTGAATGCTATATTATATATGTTTTGCCAATTAATAAACTGGACATGTGTTGTGCCAATAAATATATCTTAATTTAATAATCCAGCCTACAATAGCAACAGGAAATTGTGCTTAAATTGTCCAATCTTCAAAACCTTAAATTGTGTACATGTGTGTGGTGGCGGTGGTGGGAGGTGGTCTTCATCCACTCAAACTGTCCCAATCCCCCTCCCAAATTCAATTTCTTTAAATGTGCAGTGGATAGATCGCCACATGGACCCATCCAAGTCTACTGTAAGGATGTTTTAAAATATCGGTTTCAAATGCAATTAGTTCACACACAAATATATATAGACAACATTATTTGACGATTTGCATTTTAGTTGCTTCTATTCATACACGCTATACAACAGTACTGAATCTATAACAGAGAGAGAGAGAGAGAGAGAGAGAGAGAGAGAGAGAGAGAGAGAGAGCACCAGTAATTGTATACAGGTACGGGAAGTTTAATGAAATCTTAAATGTACAATATTATTCTTATTAATTAACCATTCCACTTCATTCTGATATATTTAATTTCTCTTTTTTCCATGTTAAATTATTCGGCTGGCGCGAGTTAGGACTGCCCCCCCCCCCTCCCTTTTTAAAACCGATGTTACGTGCCTAGCTATCTAACGCCCTCTCAGTCAAAAATGAAATAAATATATAATCTATATTACTACAACTTCATTGGATTTACTAGACTTATTTTTTTACCACCGTAATACATGTTTATGCAAGCGGACAATCTAGGCATTTTAAAGAAAATTTCCATCTTCGATAGCAAAATGTGTTCAGTCCACGAAGAGCAGAATCGACCCAAAACCCATGGCAAGCGAAGGTGATTTTACCCCCGTTTTCGGGTGTTATAACTGATTAAAAAAAATAGTATGTTTTATAACTTTCATTCAGAAGACGGGTAAGTTCGTGAGTCACTGAATAAACAAAAAATTGTCCGCATTCTTATTTCAATCACGTTGTCAACTGTACACTTTTTGATATTTCTACACTACCTGTAAACATGTAGACAACGGATCTAAATCATCTAATATTCTTAATTACAATAAAAATTATACATTAAAATACATGTGGTGCACTAATATAAATGTCAATCTTTTAAAATAATCGCACAAATAAACCAATGCTTTTACTTGTCATTTTATGGTCCACATTCTTTGAGCTGATATAATTCATGCTATTTAAGATATTGAAATCAATGCCAATTTATACCATGTGATATTCGTTTGTTCATTTTCAAAGTCAAATGATCCTTCTCTTGGTGAACTCGTGCTGCTCGTGCTGTGAAACAATGTGCGACTAACACGTACAGGTGTTTGTGTACGGGATGTCGAGAATTTGGGCGTTTCATAAAGGTGTGAACGTCTGCGGGGAAGTTTGCATACGGATATATATCAATATCTTGATATATCTATATACAAGAAATAATCCCGATTTACAAACATGTTGAGGTTTCTACTTAGAGATAATTAAAATCCATTTAGTGACACTGTCCACTCTATATCTGCTTCAAAGATATAAACGTGGAAAGTTAATACAGAACGGACGTCTTAAGTTAAGGGTAATTAAGATGAATTGTTTCGAATTGCAAACTCCAACGTGTAAACAATTTAAGTTATCAAATCAGTATGATAATTATTTAAAGATAGACAGTGAAGGTACATTTTTAAAAATTAAATTACTATTTTAAATTTACAATAATATATATCATTAAATGATATGAATATATACAAGTCGCCGTTTTATACGTTTTAATTTTCACCCACTAATATTTCGCTTAGTATTTTTTTTTATCACACGAAGGTGCAAGGTGGCACAAAGGAGGCACAGATGTCAGATCTCCGTGGACTTAAATGTCTACCTCGCTCAGAAAATTAAGACTTCAGAGGTGCCGACAATTTTCAAGGTCCACTGTGTTTTATTTTTAAAAAAATAGTTTTAAAACTCCATTTTTGTAATTAGTTACTATAATAACTCAAGTTTAACCAAAATTATACAGTTGTCTTTCTTTTTTTTATCCTCAATTATATCAATTTTAATGGAAGTTGATACAAATAGATATATGCAACTTGAAAATATAAACTCGTCTTTGAGATAGACGGTAAAACAATACTATTTGCTGTGGTCCTTTCACTGCAAGGAATTTTAATTTTTGATCACGATTTTTCAACTATGTCCAATACAGCGGGGAAAAAATTGTAGTGTTATGTAGTGGGAAGGGGGGGGGGGGCAATATATCACAAATTTAAACATCGTGATAGAAAATATACAAGTTCCTAGTATTTTAACAGTTGTGATTTACAATCAGAATAAGCCCAAAAAATATATATTAACCTATGCGTCCATTATTTGTGTATTACACTGTGATTCTCATAACGTCAACATCATGACGTTATATAGTTTTTCTGTTGAAAAACAACACAAAGTTTAAACGACTGTAAAACGAAAACTAGAAAAGATATTGTTATAAAATAAATTGTTCTATGACCTATAAATCCTAGAGCATCAACTGTGAAAGTCTCATTTATTTTGGTGAAAGGGCCAATTTTAGTACTTTGTGGCTCTGGTCCTTTAAGAATATCTCCATAAATATATATCATGAAGGTCGAAGATAACGAACAGTCATCAATCTCATAACTCCTACAAGCAATACAAAATAGATAGTTGGGCAAACACGGAGCGCTGGACACACCAGAGGTGGGATCAGGAGCCTAGGAGGAGTAAGCATGCCTTGTTGATGGGTCACACACGCCGTGAGCCCTATATCCTGATCAGGTCAACGGAGTTATCCGTATTCAAAATCAGTGTGCCAAACATCTGCATAACAATCGGTATAAAATACATCAGACACCATGTTGAAAAGGACATAGCTATTAAAAAGAACTGCATATAACAATTTGAGAAAACATGGAAATTGTTTTTTAAAAAACTGACTGACTGAAATTTACTTCACATTGTATATGTATAAACCATAAAGTTAAGTTATTGGTTTGCCATTATAGATATATTTAATAAATATATCTTATACGTTGTTATATTTTAAAAATGTGTGTCCACTTATTTTTGTAACTGTTTGAAAATCTACATGTAAATCATACATCATTCATCAAAACGTTATTTGTGTACATAATACAAATCATCAGGCACTACCACCATGTAAATCTACTATTTGCAAATGCAAGGAAAAGCGATGATATTGAGTAGAAATGTATTCCTCTTCTTTATTTAGTTCAACACAATTTTGTATATATTCTTACCGCCGACGTCTCTGCTGAATCCCGACGAATCTATAACAAGCAAACCTAGGCCTCTATTTTACTGTATTTTGATTCTTTCCTCATAAGAAAGGGTCCAAAAGTATGTGTCACATTGCAGTTAACCTATTGTTCGGAAAGAAAGTTAATATGTTTGGGACAAAATGAATTTGACGAGCATTGATCCTATCATAAATCGCACGTGTCTCTCGAAATAACAGGATATCAGACTGAAAATTACATTATCTTGGAAATTTTCAATCATTTCCATTTCTTCAGTATTAGTTTGTGATTGATCACTGTTCGTTATCTTTAACCTTGATTTAATATCCCAAGGTATTAGACGAATGCGTATAATATACGGTATTATCAGTATTCCAAAACTCGAAGAAAACTTTCTCATAGATACATCGAATGAACCTGTAAAAATTCTAGAAATCCTAATTTCTACTCCTTACAAAATTTTGACGAACTGTGATCTATCTCCTAAGTCCTATATATAGAATAGAAATAAGAGGACAGACACTAACCCTCTGATACACCAGAGGTGGGATTAAGTGCTAAGTAGGAGTAAGCATCCCTTTATGGCTAGGACCATCCGCCGTGAGATATTTGTCTTGATAAAGTTTAACAGAAAAATCCGTTGTAAAAACAAACTGTAAAGAACAGTCGTGAATTTAGAATTTTAATGAAACATGTTTCTAATGACGAAATATGAGAGAGAGAGAGAGAGAGAGAGAGAGAGAGAGAGAGAGAGAGAGAGAGAGAGAGAGAGAGATTGTTGATACACCGTGTATATAGCATACATTTGAAAGCAGTTGAATGATTATCATATATGTTAGTTGGATTGTTGGGTGGGGGCCCTTATTCTATCTGACAAATTGACGATAACAGTAAGTGATCAAACCCATTCATTCCATAAAAAATACAATATAACTTTTACTGGATCATTGGGCGCATCTCTTTAAGAGTTGTCAAGTTTTGGAACACTTTATTATACAGTAACTCACATTATGTCGTCCTATTGCTAAAACGGAGTAAATTGAACTGATTCAATACAAAACAACCTTTCCAATATAAGGTTATTTCCTGTTTTACATCCTGTTATTTCGATAGACACGTGTGATTTATGATATCAACTATGTTTTTTTTAGTTTGTCCTACATATATAGTAACCCTTTACTTTATAAGGTTAGCTGGTAATGTGACACACAATGTTTAACCTTTGAAGAAAAACTACAAAACAGTATAAATAGAGGCCTCGTTTTGGTAGTTTTAAATTCGTCAAAAGTAGCAGAAAAGTTGGTGATCTCCATATCAGGTAAGGAGATTTACAATTTTGTATTAATTTGAAGAATTGAAAAAAGGAAATGCACTTTTATTCAGATATTAATCTTCGGGTGTTTTCAGGATGATTTTCAAAATAGTTGTGATGTTGGCTTTCGAACAATTTTCAAACTAATTGGACATATATCTTAGAAATAGAACACTATATGATATATCTTTATTGAACATACCTATAACGGCAAACTAACAATTTAACTTTTTGACAAACGGGATGGTTTCAGCTTCTCCATCTTCAAATTCCCATATTTATGTGACAACTTTCAATTAATCAACTAAAATTGTTTAAGGGGTTGATGTGTTTGATCACTGTTCCCTGTCCTTATCTTTTCGTAAAGAATAATACCACAAAATCCCACCATAGATTGGGTAACAAAACTGTTTTCTCTTTCTCTCTCTTCCGTTCTCTCTGTCCATACACATTCGGTATATACTCGTTTAAAATTTTACTGCAAAATCACAACTTCATAAAATACATGATGATTTAGTTTTCTCCATTTAAAACTTCACACGATTTCATTATGATTTGCATTTCATGTTCATATTTCACAACTGATTCGATACCCAAGAGGAATTTCTGGGTATGATAGTTATTTTAATTGAACTAAGCTAGTGACAAATGAATTGCAGAAGTCAGCATTTGGTAAACTCAAAGGTCGTTATAATGATCTTATCAATAAATACGACTTGTCATTACACCATTTGTTATCTAATATGCTTAATGACAATTTGAGCTTGTTTTTACATATTGTTTTTCATACGAAATATTCTAAGGAACTTCTTCAAAATATAGAACTCACAGCGGGTGAGACTTGTCAAAATGGGATTCTTGCTCCTGCTAAACACAAAATCCAACCTCTGATGTGTCAGTGTTCGTATTTGTCCAACTTTTAAATTTGGATTCATTATAACATTTATCATTGCTATTTTAAATTTTCCAATATTCTATCACGCATAAATACGAATGCAGTGTTTGTAATCGATCTTGATTCTATAAACTATCAAACATGGTGTGTTTGGCACTTAAACTCTTTTTCCCTCTTGTCCTCATTTTGCAAATTTTCATTCAACATGGTGCATTTTGATTTCTACAGAAAATGCGAATCTACATCAATTCCATTTTCCTCCTTATCTGCCTACTTGCGGGTGGAAGTTTTTGCCTTAAAATGATTGGACCATACAATGGTGGATTTTCCCCACTTTTTGGCGGGAGATTTTATCCACAACCTGTATATGGTGGTGGGTATCTTGGGAAATCTGGCGGGAAATTCGGAGGCGCATTTGGCAGCAGCGACTATGCCGGCGGAGGATAAACTGTTTAGGTTCATATTATTACATACTGCATGTATCAACTTTGAGGTAAAAGGACGGGAATAAATTGGTTGTGTTTCTTATTCATTCAAGATTGACCTACTACATATTTGAACTGTTTTATCGCAATGTTTTTCGTTACTTTACAGGGATGTTAAACGCAGACAAACAGAAACGGATATGAAAATCCTACTTCAGTTGGATTATTCTCAATAAATGATTTATTTGCAGAGTGTATATCTTTGATTTGATTTGATGTTCTTCGCCACACTCAACAATTTTTCAGTTATATGGTGGCGACCAGTTTTTGTTGGTAGAAGAGAGAACCCAGATATGATGCACCTGGGAAGAGACCACCGACCTTCCGAAAGTAAACTGGGAAACTCTCTCACTTACCGACGCGAGCGGGATTCGAACCCGCGGCGATAGAGGTGAGAGGTCGTGTGATTTTGAGCGCGATGCTCTAACCACTCGGCCACGGAGGCCCCTAGTAGTATATCAATTATCTTATATTCAATACATATTATGTGGTTTGAACACAAATCAATTATAGAGTAATGAAGTGTTGAAGCTACTGGTGCTAAAGGAACATACCATTGAATTTTGGTGGCTTTAATATAGGTATAATACAGGTATGATACAGGTATTGTTATGGAAGAATACTAAAGGGAATCTGAAAAGATATGTATGAAAATATAATACCTCCAAAACCATTCTAAAGCTATTAAGGATGTACGGAACTGACAATTTTGAAATTACCGCGCAACTCAGAAGGACGTAAATAAATCCTATGTCGTTCGCATCTCCTGTTTGATTCTGAGTATATGCTAGATAATATATACAATGACATTAATTTTATAGATATATTTTACATAAACTATGACACAAATATTAATAGATTCGAAATAAAAACAAATCGGGTACATTTTACGACTTTAATTACTTATCGACAATGTAAACATAGTGAGATTGTTGTCACATTGAAATGCGGGGAAAACACGGATTTCAGTCAGCTAAAGCGGTCCGGCGTTACATCAAGGTTTCTTTGGCCCAAAAAAGACGATGGAAAGCTGCCTTACCAAGACACCAGACGACGGATCATCCATATTCACAATCGCAGAAGCATGACATGTGTTCAGCTTTGTCAATCACTGTTAACAGGTTAATAAATTAATGCTGAGTACGCACGTACGTCAAATAATAATAAGAAGAAAATGTTCAAGTGCAAATCTTCCCCCAAAAATTCCATGAAAATCAATGCTTGAAAACAATATTGAAATAAGGTATGAATTCACCGGCGCTTATTAAATTGTTAATGTCAGCTGATTGTTCATAGACTTTGTATATCTAGACCAAGCTAAATTATTTAGCGTAACATACCAAGTGTATGATACAAGCATCTGAGTATGAATATGTTAGAGGATGTTGTCTCCTGTTTTGAATTTTTTCAGAAGTATCAAACTTTTTTGATAAACCAATTTAACTGATTAATCTTTATCCGAAAGACATTTAAAACATAAAAAAGAGTATGTTAGTGTGGACTTTAAAGAGTTACAGCCCCTCAAAGTTGCCCCTTTGCTGAAACTTAATTTTTCAAGAAAAGCGCCAATTTTCACAAGAAACACACTAAAACAAATATTAAGGACAGAATACTCTTGGTTTTCTTATATTTTATGAAAATTAAGCATATTTGATTATTTCAATAACTTTTACATAAAATATATCACCAATTCTACAGAAAAATGAAGTATTAATTAACATAATTGTTTTAAATATCACACAAATTTGAAGAACTATTTCAACAAAAAATTCAACCTCTGGAGAATATTTTGATCAAACTTTTTCTGAAATTACTAATGTAGATTTGAATCATATTTTTGCTTAAATTAAATGAAAAAAATGTGAGAGGTAGTGTGCATTGGAACAGAGACTTGAACCATTTTGTGCCCCCCCCCCCCCTTCTTACACTGACATACATTCTAAACAATAACAATATACGATTTGTTATAAAATGTGTATTTTTCAATTCATATTTACAAATTCTATATATTTATTTCATTATATGATAAATAATCAGAATACACAAATAATATATGCATATATACAATACTAATTCATTTATAACTTCAGAATGTGTAAAAACATATGCCCCCGCATCAGCATTTTCTAATTTCCATGCAGTGTGATCTTGATCTTGACCTTGATCTTTGACCTTCTGACCCCAAAATTGATAGGCATCTCCCTGTCTTTGTATGTATCCATATGTCCAAATTTGGTTTGAATAGAATGCAAAGTATTTGAGTTATCATCGAGAAACTACTTTTAACAGTCAACTTCCATGTGGCCATGAGGAAGAAATCTGCACTTCCTGGTATCGTTGTTCATATGATGATAGAGAACAACTCATCCCTCTCATTGTGGTTACCAAATGGATGTAGCTAAAATGCAAACATTGGAATTCAATTTCTATCAATACTGTAAATTCTTAACAATAGAACAGAATATACTATTAGGTTTACCACCAGACTGCTAATACACCAACTTCAACTAACTCCAATTTTTGTCCAGCCAGGGATTATGATTTAATGACTTGTCCAACAAATTGTTACTCTAAAAGAATTTCTTAGGCAAAATGTTATATATGAAATCGTTCGTGCATAAATGACTGTTTATGAATTACATGCTAAAATTCTAATCAGGATGTTTTTAAATTTGCATTTTCAATACCCTATAAACAAATTTTAACATTATCATAACGTTTTGACAATTACACTTGGAAGGAATAATTAAAATAAAATTTTGATAAAATAATTTAATTTTAATTTTCCAGAACTGATTAGAAACAAATTATCAATCTAGTAGCCTCCCAAAAAACATATCTATACATGTATATTTAGTCAACAAAATTATCTTTTATTTCAACTAATTTGTACACGAATGGCGCGCCATAATTCTCTAGATGGGAGAACCCTCCCCCCTTTTCCCTTTGAACTCTTTTTAATGAATTAAATTCGCTGTATAGTTTGGCGATTTTTTAAAACAATGATATAGATTACACTTTTTAATCAAAATGATGCTTCAATAATGATACATTGAAAGATATGAGCGAGATTCGCTCATGACCGACGACTCGTGCGGGATCGGGAAGATCGCAGATCAATTTAGGTACAGATCTACATAGTTTGTAGATTTTATTTTCATAAAAAAAAATTCTTGTATATTGAAAAACTTACAAATTCACTCAATGCTATATCAGCAGCCTCTGATTCCGGTACTAAATCGCTAACATCCTTCCATTCCCTCCTCTCGTCTGACACTATGTACAGTACTGTAGTGTGTCACCATGTGCGTGGTTGTGCCTGCTTGTCTGTAATTTTCTTTGTCTGCCACTCACTTGTAAGAATATTGAATGCAGACTGATCTATAACTGCGTTTTACTTCTAACGAATCGCCCATGTATGTTTCTGGACTGCTTTAGAATAGACTAAATGCCACATCGTACAGTGTGCGTCTTCGAGCTCGAGTTTGTTTACAATCGAAACGTCATCATGAATGTCGTAAAATGAGAAAATAAGTAAAAAATTGTCATGTTTTAATTAATATTTGTAAGTTTATTAACATTACAATTAAAAAGAGATATTAATGTTCTCCTTTGTGCATACGAAATCAAACACACGCATCCCCATAGTAACGACTTTAAAAAGTATGGAGAGTCTCTCGCGGTAAAAGTACCACGAGAGTACATCCTTAAAGTATTTGTCAAGTTTTAATATGCATATCTATCAATTTAAATATCTTTTGGAGGGGTTATATAAAGCTAGGATATACACAATAGATCAGTGGTGGATCTTTGGTTTTACATAGATTGATGAGTAAGATTTTTTCTTCCTTAGTTGATGTTGTCAGTACAGAAAACAGAGACAGGGCACTAAAAAGAATCTACCACCACATACAAATTATACAAACCCAGTGACATGCTTTGATTTATTTTCACTTTGTGCAACATATACAGCATAATGTCATAAATGGGTTAACTTTTATTTATTTTACTATATAATTGATTTTGAAATCATTTTCATCCACTTATAAAGATTCAATTCATAGTAACCTTTGACAGCACAAATATATCCAGTATCTTGTTTCAGGGTCTTATTTTTTCCCTGAACATTGCAGCCATACACATATTATATGATTGTGTTCCACTCTTACAAAGGAATATATAAGGAAATGGAATGATAAATTTCATTACTCATGCATGTTTTCTGCATCTAATGTTGCTAAAAGTTTTTGAAATCATGAATAGAATTTATGTCCAGATCAAATGTTTTTGGATAAATGTTTTAGATTTCATAAAAAATTCAAATACATGTTGTTAATATTTGAACAATGTACCCACAGGAAAGAAACATGGAAGAGTGTGGAATGCAAACACAAAACTAAATGATAGTCATTTTGTCTGCATGTGCATGTATGCACACGTACGTGCATTGCAATTTTGGTACAAAAAATGAAAATCAGAAAACAAAAGAAATCAACATGAAACCTTCATAGGATGATAGTATATCATCTGTAGCTGCGCAAAATGATAGTCATATTGTCTGCATGCGCGTGCATGCACATGTACATGCATAACATTTTTCGTACACAAATTTGTAATCAATGTAACTTTCTTGTTGCTCATTCAAATGGTTTGATATTCATATCATAGGTAGGTATTGAGATCCTTAACTGATCTGCATTGTCAAAATTACCAATCTGTATGCGCATGCACGTCCGCTTCTTTTTGATTGGATAATACATCTACTAAAACATCTGTAACTCTCTTATTAATGAAGCGAATGAGTTGATATTCACATCATAGGTAGATGATATGTGTATCTATATATTGGTGTAACAAAAAATGCCAACGCAAACGTGCATGCACATGCATCATATATGAAATGTTAATTTTTTGAAGGATTATAATGTTTTTGTTTTTCACCAAATTCTTTTGATTTTATGGTTTTAGGTGTGTCTTGGTACTCCTTACAAATTGCTGTGGTTAAAATTATTGGTCAGCACGTGCACATAAATGTGTTGATTTCTGATTGGATGATTTTAAAACCACTCTAACTTTTTTGTATTTGATGCAAACATCAAGGAATTCTTTCTGTGGGTATATGATAGAAAGTCCTGTACTAGAATTACATCAACAAAAGTACAGAATCATACTCGTGTGGGCGTGTATGCACGCGCATTGCTTTCTTTTATTTCTTTGCACTGAGATGACCATAGTAAACATGCCACATGTAATTGAAAGGCTAAAATAAAATGATGTTTGCTATAGATTTACAATGACACTACTTTTTAACTGGGGGAGGTTTGGGGGACATATGCAATGGTCACAGTTACAATTAGAACTAGTTACAAATGGAATATTGATTTTGCTTTAGATTGCAGAATTTTTATCTTTAATATAACTTTATAAAGAAAAGCAACTCATTTTTAGCTTAAGTGAGCATTTCTGATCACCCATTTTCTATCGTCCGTCTGTCTGTAAACTTTTCACGTTTTCGACGTCTTCTTTGACCAGAACCACTTGGCAAATTTCAAACAAACTTGGCAAAAAGCATCCTTGGGTCGAGTCAATTTCAGTTTGATGAAATGAAGGGGAGCACCCTTCTTCAAGGGGAGATGATATCGAAATAGTAGATATACATTGACAAAGTTAAAAAATTCTCCACAAAAATCCTATGGGGATCTTGTTTAGAGTAGATCCTCAGTACCCCTTTGCTTGTCGCAAGAGGCAACTAAATGGGGCGGTCCTTCGGATGAGACTGCAAAAACCGAGGTCCCATGTCACAGCAGAGGTGGCACGATATAGATCCCTCTCTGCTCAATGGCCATAAGCGTCGAGCATAGACCTAAATTTTGCAGCCCTTGAGAGGGACGTCAAACAATATTCAATCAATCGATCTCCAGAACAAGCAGGCCAATTTCATGCAAGTTTGGTATAAATCCTCCTTGCATAACGGGAATTCAAGTTTGTTCAAATGAAGGACCATGCTACCTTTTAAGGGGAGATAGAGGGCCAATTAAAAATCTTCTCAAGAACTGCTGGGCAAGGAAAGTTCCAATGTTCATGGCAGCTTCCTGACATAGTGCAGATTAAAGTTTGTTGAAACCATGGCTCATGAGGGTAGGATGGGGGCCACAATATTTTATACCTGAATATATGGGGAAAATCTTTATAAAGCAATACTTTTATATACATCTTTATTATATTTAGTATATATATTTATTTTACAGTAAATATATATGATGCTATCCATATTTTTTATATGTCTCCAGTATCGATATGTTTGACGATTTTTAACATGGAAACGAACTCACAGACCAACACGTATGTCAAAACAGTTTTTTGGGGTAAATAAAATATAGTGGTACCCATTTCAATCAATTTTAGAATTTTAAAACTAGTCTGATGGCAGTCATACTCTTCCATTTTTTTTTTTTACCGGTTTTGAACATGGTGTCTCCAGCAAGAATATGTTTGATGATGGTTACCATGGGAACGAACTCACAAACCTATGCAAAAATGTCTTTTTCTGATAAAATAGAAATAATGTTAGCCATTTCACTCAATTTTAGAATTTTTTAATTATTATGATGTCAGCCATACTCTTCCGGGTTCTCTACAGGTTTTAAATACAAAGTGAAGATAACGAACAGTGATCAATCTCATAACTCCTATAAGCAATACAAAATAGATAGTAGGTCAAACACGGACCCCTGGACACATCAGAGGTAGGATCAGATGCCTAGGAGAAGTAAGCATCCCCTGTTGACCGGTCACATCCGCCGTGAGCCCTATATCCGGATCAGGTAAATGGAGTTATCCGCAGTCAAAATCAGTGTGCCAAGAACGGTTTAACAATCGGTATGAAACATGTCAGACGGCATTTGACCCAATGCAAGGTTGTACTGACGAACTAGATCGTTATAACGACCATAGAACTTACGAAATGCTGACTTCAATCGAGACTGTTGAAACCCCTGTATCATCAACTTGTTTGTCAGTAGCTTACCTCGATTTAAGAACTGACTATACGCAGAACAAGCTCTTGCATATCGAATCAGTTGAGAACTCCCTCATGTATAGCTCTTATCTTTGGACGAATTTGGCTCCACTTTTTTTGGCACACTGTTTTTGACTACATTTAGCTCTAAAACTTCATAGTTATTTCGTATTTCAAACATTTCGGTTGAGCATCACTGAAGAGACATTATTTGTCGGAATGCGCATCTGGTGCATCAAAATTGGTACCGTATAAGATTTATATATATAAACACCATATGCAGGTGATAATGGAATATTGCTACATAAATATGGGAAGTTAACGATGGTGAAGCTGAAATCATCCCGTTTGTCATACAGTTGAGTTGTCAGTTTGCCTTTAATGTCTACTTTCAATAAAATATCTAAGTATGAAGCAGAAGTGGACGACTCTGTGGTGTCCTTTATTTCGAGCTCACAGGGATATATCAAATCGACATATGAATGGAAACTATTATTGTTAATAGACAAAACGTCATCGATATATCTAAATGTCGAATGTCGAATGAAAAATATTATGTATCCAGCAAGGATATGTTTGATAATGGTTACCATGGAAACAAACTCACAGACCTATTTAAAAACGACTTTTTCTGTTAATTCAAAACTAATGCTAATTACTTTAATCACTTTAGGATTTTTTTTCATTGCTCTGATGTCAGTTCGATACACCTTTTAAACAAATAGTAAACTTCAGTAAATTATGATGTATCTACATGTAGCAAGGATATATTTGATGTTCGTTTCCATGGAAAGGAACTAACGGACCTATCCAAAAATGTTTTTTTTTTCTCTCGATCAAATGAGTACAATGCTATCTATTTCACCCATTTTTAGGAATTTTCAATTACTCTGATGTCAGTCCCATACATCCTTAAGAAATTGATACATTGTCAGAATGGATAAAAGCATAAGAGGAAAAAATAAAATCCCGCATTAGACGTATTAAACAGAAGTACGTACCGTCTATCCTTCTGTGTTTAGCAAACCAAAAGTGATAAAGGAATTAAATAGGTAACACGAGGAATATGTGTTGCTTCCAGCTGGCAAAGCTTGAAACAACATTATCTTTGTTTGTAAGGCTCATTATTACAACTTTATGTTAAACGAACTTGGCATTAATTCCACTTTTAGTATCGTACCTATACTCCAACTACCCTTTCAAAAGATGAAATTCTTCAAAACCATGCTTTAGTTTTAGAAACATTTGATATCCCCAGTGAATGGATTGGGTAAATATTAGTTAATGTACCTATACTGGATTCCTAAACTACATAAAAATCTCTACAAACAGAGACACATTGCTGGATCCATTAAGTGCTCTACAAATCACCCATATTTGCTCCTCACGAAAATATTAACAGCTGTGAAGGAGAAACTTCAAACATATTGTGGCAGTGCATATGCCAGAAGTGGTGTTAATGAAATACGGATTCTAAAACTTGAAATCACAAAACTTTTCCCAAATCAATAACATCAAAACCTTTGACTTCTCAATGCTAAACACGACCATTCCTCACGATAAATTAAAGACTAGAATCATTGTAAATTCTATGGTCGTTATAATGATCTAATTCGTCAATGCAACCTAACATTGGGTCAAATGCTGTCTGACGTGTTTCAGACCGATTGTTAGGCCGTTCCTGGCACACTGATTTTGACTACGGTTAACTGTTTACCTGATCAGGATATAGGGATCACGACGGTTTGACTGGACTACAGGTGATGCTTACTCATCCCAGGCACCTGACCCCACCTCTGATGTGTCCAGGGGTCTGTTTGTCAAACTATCTATTTTGTATTGCTGATAGGAGTTATGGGATTAATCACAGTTCGTTTTTTTCACCTTTCATTTAACCATGGAGCTTGCATCTCAGCTGGTGGACAGTCTCTCCCTGAGGATACCTATCGCTCGATATGTGTTTCTTTATGAATGCAAGGTGAAGATAACGAACAGTGATCAATCTCATAACTCCTACAAGCAATACAAAATATATAGTTGGGCAAATATACAATAACGAAACAGTACTGACTGACACGTCGCCCAAAAGGAGTCACTGTATGGTGTCCACAAGAGACACAGACTCTTGCAGATTGGTCGGTGTCCCTCGGATTACCCTTCAACACATCAAAAATTTGTCTTATGTACAAATGCCATATTGCCAGATTTGTTACCGAAACCAAAATTCTTATACCCAAATTAAAGACTATATGTTCCTCTAACAGATATTTATTGATGATTCCTTCTTAGATCCCATGTGCAGAATTTCAAAATGTTCTGCAAAGAATTGCGAAACAATATACTGTTCACTAGAAATCTAATTAGTAGTAATTGCACTGGACGTAGTTTCTGTACCAAAACTTTTGATAATCTGACTTGTAAATCTTCTAACGTTGTGTACGACAATGAGTGTAACCTGCGTGGCTTAATTTATGTAGGAGAAACCACGTGCCCACTTAATAAAAGAATTTCGGGGCATACATTTCAAATGAATAATGGAGGTAACCAACTTCTTTACATTTTAATGTACCGTACCACTCCATATTGTCTATGAGGGTAAAATAGACATCCTGGTGAAAACTTCACCAGGATGAATACAGGCTAAACCCTTACTAGATTTTAAGTTTCATCTAGACCTATTCGTCTGATCATGTCCCTAACAGTGGTACTATGACCATTTTTGAACACTTTTTTTCTCTTTTCAATTCTGTTTACAATCAGTCCATCTATTTTAATTTTTTTGAACTTGATAACCGATTGCTTACATGTAAAACCCATTTATCAGTTTCCGTGATTCTATGTTTTTCTTACACATCTACCCTAGACATGATCAGTACGGGAATGTCTGATGTTGATTCAATTTCCTGAGCTGCCTATTCTTTGTTTTTGTTTGGAGTTGGTCCATTTTGTTAACTTATTCAAACTTGTTGTTTACATTATCTTTCTCTCAAACTTTGTTCATCTCTTACTTCGTTTACATAGCTTATTTTCATTTATTTATTATTTATCTATTTTTTTGTATTTGTTACTTACTATTATCTTTTATAAATTATGCATGGTTAAAATAGAATCTCTCTGGGTACGAGTTAGCTTTACTATTTGTCAACGTAATTGGGTTAACTCGTTCCACTTGAGATTAATTAAGTTTATTGTTTTTCTTTTCGGACATTTTGGATCAGCTCTTTGGACGAATAAGGCATGTCCTAATTCGCTCCACTTTTAACATTGATTGGCAAGCCTAAAGACCAAAAACATGTAGTCTGCGTTGTAAATACGTTTGTAGATTAGTGTAGTTGTAGTGCTAGATGTATTTATATGTAGTTTTTGTTATTATGCTCTGTTGATATTGACCACATTATGTAATTGTTTTCGTTTGTCCTGAAGAAGGGACGGGTCGTCCCGAAAATTTGACAATCTCGTTGTTCGTGTCGTTGGTCATTTTAGTGCTTTGTATAATTTTTTGTATTTGACCTTGTATCCATGTTGTGGATCCGACACTTTGAGGTATCGGATGTTGTTGGAACTTTAGTGCTTATATATATATATATATATATATATATATATATATATACATATATATATATGTATATATATATATATATAAATCCTCATGTTATTTGTTACGGCATTTGTTTATAATCCATGTCGTCCGATATGAGTTAGGGTTAGGGTTAGGGTTAGTAATAGTGATAGTAAATATGCATATCGCAAGATTTGAATTTCATCGCTTTGAAACTCTTAAACTACGCAAACTATATCATTAAAACACATTTAAGGTTGGTCGATTCTCATGTGATGTCATAGGTTTTTTGCAAAAATCTTAATAATTTAAACTTTGCGCATGATAGAAATATGTCTTTCTGAGAAATTTAGTTCACTAGATATAATAAAAAATTTGATAAACAATTAATGCTGAAAAAGTTAATATTTTCCATCGATAATCAATTATTTACGATTTAAAAAATGTTGTCAAGGGCAATAACTTCTATGGTGGAATTTCCTCTACTGAATGTCTATTCTATATTGGTTTCCCTAATATTCACTATTAATCTATACATATTTATGAATTAGCAGGTTTTTTTAAACTGTTGATATTTAAATTTTGTTATTTCAACAAGTTTTTATCTGTTTTTATTATTCTGTTTCACGAAAATGTGTGATTTTCTGATTTAGATGTATACTTCTGTTTTTGTATGTCTTGTATCTTTAAAAAGGTGGCAACATATATATTTTCTTTGATTATTAATTAAATTAAACTATATTGAGTGGAAATTAATAAAGTTTTTCCACTTTTAACCATTAATATTGATAAGTCACATGAGGATGGAGCTACCTTAAGGTAGTTTTAAGCATGGAAAAAATTAAATTTGCTGACGAAAAATGAAAAAGTTTAGAAACATGAAGTCCACGGCTTCAAATACAAATTTAAGAATATCTCCATAAATGTATATCATGCAAGTCGAAGATAACGAACAGTGATCAATCTCATAACTCCTACAAGCAATACAAAATAGATAGTTGGACAAACACGGACCCCTGGACACACCAGAGGTGGGATCAGGAGCCTAGGAGGAGTAAGCAAGCCTTGTTGATGGGTCACACACGCCGTGAGCCCTATATCCTGATCAGGTAAACGGAGTTATCCGCATTCAAAATCAGTGTGCCAAACATCTGCTTAACAATCGGTATGAAATACATCAGACAGCATGTTGAAAAGGACATAGCTAGTAAAAAGAACTGCACATAACAATTTGAGGAAACATGGAAATAGTTTTTAAAAAAACTGACTGACTGAAATTTATTTCACATTGTATATGTATAAACCATAAAGTTAAGTTATTGGTTTGCCATTATAGATATATTTTATACGTTGTTATATTTTAAAAATGTGTGTCCACTTATTTTTGTAACTGTTTGAACATCTACATGTAAATCATACATCATTCGTCAAAACGTTATTTGTGTACATAATACAAATCATCAGGCACCATCACCATGTAAATCTACTATTTGGAAATGCAAGGAAAAGCGATGATATTTAGAAGAAGTGTATTCCTCTTCTTTATTTAGTTCAACACAATTATGTATATATTCTTACCGCCGACTTCTCTGCTGAATCCCGACGAATCTATAACAAGCAAACCGAGGCCTCTATTTTACTGTATTTTGATTCTTTCCTCATAAGAGAGGGTCCAAAATTATGTGTCACATTGCAGTTAACCTATTGTTCGGAAAGAAAGAGTTAATATGTTTGGGACAAAATGAATTTGACGAGCATTGATCCTATCATAAATCGCACGTGTCTATTGAAATAACAGGATATCAGACTGAAAATTACATTTTCTTGGAAATTTTCAATCATTTCCATTTCTTCAGTATTAGTATGTGATTGATCACAAACTAATCGTTATCTTTAACCTTGATTTAATATCCCAAGCTATTGGACGAATGCGTATAATCTATGGTATTATCAGTATTCCAAAACTCGAAGAAAACTTTCTCATAGATGCAAGGTGAAGATAACGAACAGTGATCAATCTCATAAATCCTACAAGCAATACAAAGTAGATAGTTGGGCAAACACGGACCCCTGGACACACCAGAGGTGGAATCAGGTGCCTAGGAGGAGGAAGCATCCCCTGTTGACCGGTCACACCCGTCGTGAGTCCCATATACTGATCAGGTAAACGGAGTTATCCGCAGTTAAATCAGTGTGCCAAGAACGGCTTAACAATCGGTATGAAACACGTCATACAGCATTTGACCCAGTGCGAGGTCGTATTGACTAACTAGATCGTTATAACGACCATAGAATTTGCGAAATGCTAATTTCAATCGAGACTGTTGAAATCCCTGTACCATCAACTTGTTTGTCAGTAGCTTACCTCGATTTAAAAACTGACTATACCCAGAACAAGCTCTTGCATAACGAATCAGTTGAGATATATAAACACCATATGCAGGTGATAATGGAATAGTGTTACATAAATGTGGGAAGTTGACGATGGAGAAGCTGAAATCATCCCGTTTTGTCATACAGTTGAGTTGTCAGTTTGCCGTTAATGTTTACTTTCAATAAAATATACAAGCGTGAAGCAGAAGTGGACGACTCTGTGGTGTCCTTTATTTCGAGCTCACAGGGATATATCAAATCGAGATACATCGAATGAACCTAAAAAATTCTAGAAATCCTAATTTCTACTCTTTACAAAATATTGAGGAACTGTGATCTATCTCCTAAGTCCCATATATAGAATAGAAATAAGAGGACATACACTAACCTTCTGATACACCAGAGTTGGGATTATGTGCTAAGTAGGAATAAGCATCCCTTTATGGCTAGGACCATCCGCCGTGAGATTTTTTGTCTTGATAAAGTTTAACAGAAAAATCTGTTGTAAAAACAAACTGTAAAGAACAGCCGTGAATTTAGAATTTTAATGAAACATGTTTCTAATGCCGAAATATGAGAGAGAGAGAGAGAGAGAGAGAGAGAGAGAGAGAGAGAGAGAGAGAGAGAGAGATTCTTTTTTACACCGGGTATATACCATACATTTGAAAGCAGTTGAATGATTATCATATATGTTAGTTGGATTGTTGGGTGGGGGCCCTTATTCTATATGACAAATTGACGATAACAATAAGTGATCAAACCCATTCATTCCATAAAAAAATACGACATCACTTTTGCTGCATCATTGGGCGCATCTCTTTAAGAGTTGTCAAGTTTTGGAACACTTTATTATACAGTAACTCACATTATTTCGTCCTATTGCTAAAATGGAGTAAATTGAACTGATTCAATACAAAACCACCTTTCCAACATAAGGTTATTTCCTGTTTTACATCCTGTTATTTCGATAGACACGTGTGATTTATGATATCAACTATGTCTGTTTTCTTTATTTTGCCCTACATATATAGTAACCCTTTACTTTATAAGGTTAGCTGGTAATTTAACACAGAATGTTTAACCTTTGAAGAAAAACCAGAAAACAGTATAAATAGAGGCCTCGTTTTGGTAGTTTTAAATTCCTCAAGAGTAGCAGAAAAGTTAGTGATCTCCATATCAGGTAAGGAGATTTACAATTTTGTATTAATTTGAAGAATTGAAAAAAGGAAATGCACTTTTATTCAGATATTAACCTTCGGGTGTTTTCAGGATGATTTTCAAAATAGTTGTGATGTTGGCTTTCGAAAAATTTTCAAACTAATTGGACATATATCTTAGAAACAGAACACTATATGATATATCTTTATTGAACATACCTATAACGGCAAACTAACAATTTAACTTTTTGACAAACGGGATGGTTTCAGCTTCTCCATCTTCAAATTCCCATATTTATGTGACAACTTTCAATTAATCAACTAAAATTGTTTAAGGGGTTGATGTGTTTGATCACTGTTCCCTGTCCTAATCTTTTCGTAAAGAATAATACCACAAAATCCCACCATAGATTGGGTAACAAAACTGTTTATCTTTCTCTCTCTTTCGTTCTCTCTGTCCATACACATTCGGTATATACTCGTTTAAAATTTTACTGCAAAATCACAACTTCATAAAATACATGATGATTTAGTTTTCTCCATTTAAAACTTCACACGATTTCATTATGATTTGCATTTCATGTTCATATTTCACAACTGATTCGATACCCAAGACGAATTTCTGGGTATGATAGATATTTTAATTGAACTAAGCTAGTGACAAATGAATTGCAGAAGTCAGCATTTGGTAAACTCAAAGGTCGTTATAATGATCTTATCAATAAATACGACTTGTCATTATGCCATTTGTTATCTAATATGCTTAATGACAATTTGAGCTTGTTTTTTACATATTGTTTTTGATACGAAATATTCTAAGGAACTTCTTCAAAATATAGAACTCACAGCGGGTGAGACTTGTCAAAATGGCATTCTTGCTCCTGCTAAACACAAAATCCAACCTCTGATGTGTCAGTGTTCGTATTTGTCCAACTTTTAAATTTGGATTCCTTTTAACATTTATCACTGCTATTTTAAATTTTCCAATATTCTATCACGCATATATACGAATGCAGTGTTTGCAATCATCAGGCACCATCACAATCGATCTTGATTCTATAAACTATCAAACATGGTGTGTTTAGCACTTAAACTCTTTTTTTCCTCTTTTCCTCATTTTACAAATTTGCATTCAACATGGTGCGTTTTGATTTCTACAGAAAATGCGAATCTACATCAATTCCATTTTCCTCCTTATCTGCCTACTTGCGGGTGGAAGTTTTTGCCTTAAAATGATTGGACCATACAATGGTGGATTTTCCCCACTTTTTGGCGGGAGATTTTATCCCCAACCTGTATATGGTGGTGGGTATCTTGGGAAGTCTGGCGGGAAATTCGGAGGCGCATTTGGCAGCAGCGACTATGCCGGCGGAGGATAAACTGTTTAGGTTCATATTATTACATACTGCATGTATTAACTTTGAGGTAAAAGGACGGGAATCAATTGGTTGTGTTTATTATTCATTCAAGATTGACCTACTACATATTTGAACTGTTTTATCGCAATGTTTTTCGTTACTTTACAGGGATGTTAAACGCGGACGAACAGAAACGGATATGAAAATCCTACTTCAGTTGGATTATTCTCAATAAATGATTTTTTTGCAGAGTGTATATCTTTGATTTGATTTGATTTGATGTTTTCCGCCACACTCAACAATTTTTCAGTTATATGGTGCGCCCAGTTTTTGTTGGTGGAAGAGAGAACCCAGATATAATGCACCTGGGAAGAGACCACCGACCTTCCGAAAGTAAACTGGGAAACTTTCTCACTTACCGACGCGACCGGGATTCGAACCCGCGGCGATAGAGGTGAGAGGTCGTGTGATTTTGAGCACGATGCTCTAACCACTCGGCCACGGAGGCCCCTAGTAGTATATCAATTATCTTATATTCAATACATATTATGTGGTTTGAACACAAATCAATTATAGAGTAATGAAGTGTTGAAGCTACTGGTGCTAAAGGAACATACCATAGAATTTTGGTGGCTTTAATATAGGTATAATACAGGTATGGTACAGGTATTGTTATGGAAGAATACTAAAGGGAATCTGAAAAGATATGTATGAAAATAAAATACCTCCAAAACCATTCTAAAGCTATTAAGGATGTACGGAACTGACAATTTTGAAATTACCGCGCAACTCAGAAGGACGTAAATAAATCCTATGTCGTTCGCATCTCCTGTTTGATTCTGAGTATATGCTAGATAATATCTACAATGAAATCAATTTTATAGATATATTTTACATAAACTATGACACAAATATTAATAGATTCGAAATAAAAACAAATCGGGTACATTTTACGACTTTAATTACTTATCGACAATGTAAACATAGTGAGATTTTTGACACATTGAAATGCGGGTAAAACACGGATTTCAGTCAGCTAAAGCGATCCGGCGTTACATCAAGGTTTCTTTGGCCCAACGAAGACGATGGAAAGCTGCCTTACCAAGACACCAGACGCCGGATCATCCATATTCGCAATCGCAGAAGCATGACATGTGTTCAGTTTTGTCAATCACTGTTAACAGGTTAATAAATTAATGCTGAGTACGCACGTACGTCAAATAATAAGAAGAAGAAAATGTTCAAGTGCAAATCTTCCCCCAAAAATTCCATGAAAATCAATGCTTGAAAACAATATTGAAATAAGGTATGAATTCAACGGCGCTTATTAAATTGTCAATGTCAGCTGATTGTTCATAGACTTTGTATATCTAGACCAAGCTAAATTATTTAGCGTAACATACCAAGTGTATGATACAAGCATCTGAGTATGAATATGTTAGAGGATGTTCTCTCCTGTTTTGAATTTTTTCAGAAGTATCAAACTTTTTGATAAACCAATTTAACTGATTAATCTTTATCCGAAAGACATTTAAAACATAAAAAAGAGTATGTTAGTGTGGACTTTAAAGAGTTACAGCCCCTCAAAGTTGCCCCTTTGCTGAAACTTAATTTTTCAAGAAAAGCGCCAATTTTCACAAGAAACACATTAAAACAAATATTAAGGACAGAATAATTTTGGTTTTCTTATATTTTATGAAAATTAAGCATATTTGATTATTTCAATAACTTTTACATAAAATATATCACCAATTCTACAAAAAATGAAGTATTAATTAACATAATTGTATATGATATCACACAAATTTGAAGAACTATTTCAACAAAAAATTCAATCTCGGGAGAATATCTGTATCAAACTTTTTCTGAAATTACTAATGTAGATTTGAATCATATTTTTGCTTAATTTAAATGAAAAAAATGTGAGAGGTAGTGTGCATTGGAACAGAAATTTGAACCATTTTGTGCCCCCCCCCCCCCTTCTTACACTGACATACATTCTAAACAATAACAATATACGATTTGTTATAAAATGTGTATTTTTCAATTCATATTTACAAATTCTATATATTTATTTCATTATATGATAAATAATCAGAAAACATAAATAATATATGCATATATACAATACTAATTCATTTATAACTTCAGAATGTGTAAAAACATATGCCCCCGCATCAGCATTTTCTAATTTCCATGCAGTGTGATCTTGATCTTGACCTTGATCTTTGACCTTCTGACCCCAAATTTGATAGACATCTCCCTGTCTTTGTATGTATCCATATGTCCAAATTTGGTTTGAATAGAATGCAAAGTATTTGAGTTATCATCGAGAAACTACTTTTAACAGTCAACTTCCATGTGGCCATGAGGAAGAAATCTGCACTTCCTGGTATGGTTGTTCATATGATGATAGAGAACAACTCATCCCTCTCATTGTGGTTACCAAATCGATGTAGCTAAAATGCAAACATTGGAATTCAATTTCTATCAATACTGTAAATTCTTAACAACAGAACAGAATATACTATTAGGTTTACCACCAGACTGCTAATACACCAACTTCAACTAACTCTAATTTTTGTCCAGCCAGGGATTATGTGTTAATGACTTGTCCAACAAATTGTTACTCTAAAATAATTTCTTAGGCAAAATGTTATATATGAAATCGTTCGTGCATAAATGACTGTTTATGAACTACATGCTAAAATTCTAATCAGGATTTTTTTAAATTTGCATTTTCAATACCCTATAAACAAATTTTAACATTATCATAACGTTTTGACAATTACACTTGGAAGGAATCATTAAAATAATATTTTGATAAAATAATTTAATTTTAATTTTCCAGAACTGATTAGAAACAAATTATCAATCTAGTAGCCTCCCAAAAAACATATCTATACATGTATATTTAGTCAACAAAATTATCTTTTATTTCAACTAATTTGTACACGAATGGCGCGCCATAATTCTCTAGATGGGAGAACCCTCCCCCTTTTCCCTTTGAACTCTTTTTAATGAATTAAATTCGCTATATACTTTGGCGATTTTTTAAAACAATGCTATAGAGTACACTTTTTAATCAAAATGATGCTTCAATAATGATACATTGAAAGATAGGAGCGATATTCGCTCATGACCGACGACTCTTGTGGGATCGGGAAGATCGCAGATCAATTTAGGTACAGATCTACATAGTTTGTAGATTTTATTTTCATAAAAAAAAATTCTTGTATATTGAAAAACTTACAAATTCACTCAATGCTATATCAGCAGCCTCTGATTCGGGTACTAAATCGCTAACATCCTTCCATTCCCTCCTCTCGTCTGACACTATGTACAGTACTGTAGTGTGTCACCATGTGCGTGGTTGTGCCTGCTTGTCTGTAATTTTCTTTGTCTGCCACTCACTTGTAAGAATATTGAATACAGACTGATCTATAACTGCGATTTACTTCTAACGAATCGCCCATGTATGTTTCTGGACTGCTTTAGAATAGACTAAATGTCACATCGTACAGTATGCGTCTTCGAGCTCGAGTTTGTTTACAATCGTAACGTCATCATGAATGTCGTAAAAGAGAAAATAAGTAAAAAATTGTCATGTTTTAATTAATATTTGTAGTTTATTAACATTACAAATAAAAACAGATATTAATGTTCTCCTTTGTGCATACGAAATCAAACACACGCATCCCCATAGTTACGACTTTAAAAAGTATGGAGAGTCTCTCGCGGTAAAAGTACCACGAGAGTACATCCTTAAAGTATTTGTCAAGTTTTAATATGCATATCTATCAATTTAAATATCTTTTGGAGGGATTATATAAAGTTAGGGTATACACGATAGATCAGTGGTGGATCTTTGGTTTTACATAGATTGATGAGTAAGATTTTTTCTTCCTTAGTTGATGTTGTCAGTACAGAAAACAGAGACAGGGCACTAAAAAGAATCTACCACCACATACAAATTATACAAACCCAGTGACATGCTTTGATTTATTTTCACATTGTGCAACATAAACAGCATAATGTCATAAATGGGTTAACTTTTATTTATTTTACTATATAATTGATTTTGAAATCATTTTCATCCACTTATAAAGATTCAATTCATAGTAACCTTTACACCATTGACAGCACAAATATCTCCAATATCTTGTTTCAGGGTCTTATTTTTCCCCTGAACATTGCAGCCATACACATATTATATGATTGTGTTCCACTCTTACAAAGGAATATATAAGGAAATGGAATGATAAATTTCATTACTCATGCATGTTTTCTGCATCTAATGTTGCTAAAAGTTTTTGAAATCATGAATAGAATTTATGTCCAGATCAAATGTATTTGGATAAATGTTTTAGATTTCATAAAAAAATTAAATACATGTTGTTAATATTTGAACAATGTACCCACAGGAAAGAAACATGGAAGAGTGTGGGATGCAAACACAAAACTAATTGATAGTCATTTTGTCTGCATGTGCATGTACGCAATTGCAATTTTGGTACAAAAAATGAAAATCGAAAACAAAAGAAATCAACATGAAACCTTCATAGGATGATAGTATATCATCTGTATCTGCGCAAAATGATAGTCATATTGTCTGCATGCGCGTTCATGCACATGTACGTGCATCGCATTTTTCGTACACAAATTTGTAATCAATGTAACTTTCTTGTTGCTCATTCAAATGGTTTGATATTCATATCATAGGTAGGTATTGAGATCCTTAACTGATATGCATTGTCAAAATTACCAATCTGTATGCGCATGCACGTGTGCTTCTTTTTGATTGGATAATACATCTACTAAAACATCTGTAACTCTCTTATTAATGAAGCGAATGAGTTGATATTCACATCATAGGTAGATGATATGTGTATCTATATATTGGTGTAACAAAAAATACCAACGCAAACGTGCATGCACATGCATCATATATGAAATGTTAATTTTTTGAAGGATTATGTTTTTGTTTTTCACCAAATGCTTTTGATTTTAAGGTTTTAGGTGTGTCTTGGTACTCCTTACAAATTGCTGTGGTTAAAATTATTGGTCAGCACGTGCACATAATTATGCTGATTTCTGATTGGATGATTTTAAAACCACTCTAACTTTCTTGTATTTGATGCAAACATCAAGGAATTATTTCTGTGGGTATATGATAGAAAGTCCTGTACTAGAATGACATAAAAAAAAGTACAATCATACTCTTGTGCGCATGTATGCACGTGCATTTCTTTCTTTTCTTTGCACTGAAATGACCATAGTAAACATGCCACATGTAATCAAAAGGCTAAAATAAAATGATTTTTGCTATAGGTTTACAATGGCACTACTTTTTAACTGGGGAAGGTTTGGGGAACATATGTAATGGTCCCCGTTACAATTAGAACTAGTTACAAATGCAATATTGATTTTGCTTTAGATTGCAGAATTTTTATCTTTAATATGATTTTATAAAGAAAAGCAACTCATTTTTAGCTTAAGTGAGCATTTCTGATCACCCATTTTCCATCGTCTGTTTGTCTGTAAACTTTTCACGTTTTCGACGTCTTCTCTGACCAGAACCACTTGGCAAATTTCAAACAAACTTGGCAAAAAGCATCCTTGGGTCGAGTCAATTTCAGTTTGATGACATGAAGTGTAACACCCTGCTTCAGGGGGAGATAATAGCGAAATAGTAGATATATATTGACAAAGTTAAAAAAAATTCTCCACAAAAATCCTATGGGGATCTGGTTTAGAGTAGATCCTCAGTACCCCTTTGCTTGTCGCAAGAGGCAACTAAATGGGGCGGTCCTTCGGATGAGACTGCAAAAACCGAGGTCCCGTGTCACAGCAGATGTGGCACGATATATATCCCTCTCTGCTCAATGGCCATAAGCACCGAGCATAGGTCTAAATTTTGCAGCCCCTCACCGACATTGTTGACATCTCCATATGAGTGAAAGATTCTCGAGTGGGACGTCAAACAATATTCAATCAATCGATCTCCAGAACAAGCAGGCCAATTTCATGCAAGTTTGGTACAAATCCTCCTTGCATAACGGGAATTCAAGTTTGTTCAAATGAAGGACCATGCTACCTTTTAAGGGGAGATAGACGGCCAATTAAAAATCTCAAGAACTGCTGGGCAAGGAAAGTTCCAATGGTCATGGCAGATTCCTGATATAGTGCAGATTAAAGTTTGTTGAAACCATGGCTCATGGCGGGTAGGATGGGGGCCACAATAGGGGATCCAAATTTTATACCTGAATATATGGGGGAAATCTTTATAAAGCAATACATCTTTATTATATTTAATATATATATTTACTGTTAATATTACATATTGCTATCCATTTTTTTTTTATATGTCTCCAGTATGGATAGTTTGGCGATTTTTACCATGGAAACAAACTCACAGACCAACATGTATGTCAAAACAGTTTTTTGGGTAAATTAAATATAGTGGTACCCATTTCAATCAATTTTAGAATTTTTAAGCTAGTCTGATGTCAGTCATACTTTTCCTTTTTTTTTTTTTTTACCGGTTTTGAACATGGTGTCTCCAGCAATAATATGTTTGATGATGGTAACCATGGGAACGAACTCACAAACCTATGTCAAAAATGTCTTTTTCTGATAAAATAGAAATAATGTTATCCATTTCACTCAATTTTAGAATGTTTTAATTATTCTGATGTCAGCCATACACTTCCGGATTCTCTACAGGTTTTAAATACCAGGTGAAGATAACGAACAGTGATCAATCTCATAACTCCCATAAGCAATACAAAATAGATAGTAAGGCAAACACGGACCCCTGGACACACCAGGTTGCTAGGAGAGGTAAGCATCCTCTGTTGACCGGTAACACCCGCCGTGAGCCCTATATCCTGACTACTAAATTGACATTTGAGATGTCTTGACTTGCATTTGTCTTTGATGGTTCCCAAGTATCAACAACTTTGGCGGTACTCAACTTACATATTACAGACATTGGTTGAATGTCAATACCCTGAGCCGACATATTGCAGACTCGCACGGGAACTCTTGAGGTTTTACCATTTTTATTAGATACAACCCTAGGACAAACTAAAAGACTTTGGTTTGGAAATGTATCTGTTTGCTCTGTAATAGCTGTATCTACACTATTGGCATTCACTGATTTCACTATCCCCGACAGGGTTTTAACCTCCTATGTTCCAATTGTAATATAACATATGTTAGTTGTTTTGACAGGAATCCCACTAGCACTTAAGTTTGATAAAGCTAATTCCCATTCATCTGGTTCGCAGGTATATTAAGGCAGGTCAAGCTTCATTTATGCATGTAAACTGCATAATTTTTAAAATATGTCTTACATAGAGAGAGGGAGCTACTAACTCTTAAAAACTATTTTGGTTGTTTACATGAGAGCATTTTGTATCATAACACCATGACAAACATGCGCTTCCGTATGACGTCATTGCATGACTGTTATAAATAGATCATGGAGGTACCTTAATAGAAAATGTAAAAGTAACACATTATCCCAAGATTCAAATATTGGTCTAACTGGCGATAATGACGTTAAAATACCCATAGTATATCAAAATCACTGATAGAATACTACCACTTTCAATAAGAAATAATTATTGAACATTTAAACACGAAACCATCTAGCTCATGTTTTACATTTTGCATGATGCTATGTAGTTTTCTTTAAAAGTTTTCTTCACAGTGGATTCTATCAGTAATTGCCTTGTATATTAGTTTATGACCTTTCAAATGGTGTATAAAAAGTCGCTAAAAGTATGCAGTCTAGTGTGCTACTTTTGCCGTTTTATTTCAGTCTGTGACAGAGGAAAATCTGATCGACATGCTAAATGGAATGTTTTCTCCGTTAAACAAAGTTGTCAATGAATGATATCAACATACCTTCCTAATATCAATAAATTCTCATCGTTTCACATATATATTCCATATATCCCATGCCATATATTTCAAATACTCTACATTTTGTCGATATTTGCATGGCACACATAAACAAATTCCTTGCATGTGTCAACGTCACTTGATGTATAGTCATGACGTCATCAGTTTACTTTCATATCGATCAGACAGAAATTACACAACACCAGTATAGCATTTCGAATTTCGTTGTGTCTTAGTAGTTGCATGGTTTATTTTATGCATAAATAAAACTTAAATAAAAAATAAAATCGAAATTTAATATATACTTAGTGATATACTTATTTCAATTATGACGTCACATTGTTCGCGGATTTTATCCCAGTAAAAATTTTCATAGCCTGCCTTAACGTACCGGCGTTCCTCTAAATTCTCATATTGTGAGAACTCTGCATATTTTGATAATATTAGTGCCCACACTTATAGGAACCTTACTACTATATTCTATTCCTTTTGAGATCAATACGGGTGTATAAATTGGTTTAGAAGATAGAAAAGGGATCTTAAGCTCTACCTCTACATAACCTGAAAATGGTAATGCGCTACCTTCAGCACTATAGACCTTCAATTCAAAATCTTCAATATCACACAAAACAGGCTTATTTTCAAACAAATTATAAAATTGCTCTGACATGCAAGTAATCATTGAACGGGTATCAATCAAGACTTCGGCTTCAACTCCGTTAATATATAGTTTGCTCTCATTCGGTTCACCTACCATCCTTGATAATAGATATGAAGAATTTTTAATAGGGCTTTTACTATTCTCTCGCTCCCCCTCCATTCGCCCTGTAATAGAAGAGGTTACTCTTTTAACTGAGAATCTGCTTGTTCTGTTTTGATAGCATAATTTTGACCTCGACCTTTGCCTCTATTATGATCTCTACTCCTATTGTTATAACTTTGGCCTCGTCCTTGCTTTATTTTCTGTCGATGAATTTCTACAGGTGCATTGTTCTCTAATTGGTGAACCCTTTTATTCAGTTGTTGAAAACGTTTTAAATTGTCATCTATTTTCTGTTCTAACCTTTAAAGTGAAGCTATCATATTCTGTAGGTCATCATGCAAATCTGTAGATATCTCTGCTTTCTCAGCATGTAGAACCGTTGGTCTGAATCTAGTTCCTCTTGTAGAGCCTTGCAATGATATCTCCTCCTGCTGAACCTTCCTGATCTCCCTAAAAAGAGTTTCAAAGTTGTAATAGTGTCAAACAAATGTCTAGGACTCTGTTTTAATTGTTGACTTTTCAAACAGGTTATAAGTTATTGAATGACATATTATGTAATAATGCATATATTGTAAGCAAGTTTAAACTACAAAACATTTCATTTACGAGTGTGATAATGTTTTAAATATATGGAACACTGTTAGCAGTTATCTATCCTTCACAGTTCAATGGAAACACATTGTTGTTGGATTTTTTCTAGAACAAAATGATGAAACCAAATCCTTAGATTTACTTATTACTTACATAGCCTACAGAATATACAAACATAAAATTTTATCTAGATTAGATTTTTTAGACTTTTAATATGTATAATCATGTTGAAAAATCATGTTTCTAAACATCAGTATTGAAGTATATAAATGCAAAACAGCATACATTTTTTAACATCTTTATAAATTAATGTAACTTGACTGCTGTGAAGAGACCAGTATTTACTATCCTTAGATATTTATCATTATAACTATACGGTCAACTTAGGACTACATTTTTTATATATTATTCCTTGAGTAATGTCTATGTTATTCTACTGTTGATATATCTACATCAACGTTGTATATAATATGTTTATGACTTCGAAAAATATTATTATACATATAGTGATATTATGTATTTTCATATAAATTATATATACTGTATATATGCCTTATCTAAAATAATAATTATAATAAAATACATTCAATCCAATGGGCACCTGGCAACATTGGTGAGAATTAAGAAGTATCCGAGGATATTTTATCCCAAATAGTATGTATACTTTTTAATAAATGATGAAATTGTTTTTTAAAAAAAGACTTTTCAAACCAGTCAAAAATTTACTCCTAAGAATTCCATCTTTCGCTACTGCATCGATGTGACCAAACGTTATAGCTTTTGACAAGGTATCTTCTAACCTTGAAGCATATACAATGATATATTCATTGTCCTTTTTGAAAATCATTATAAAATGACTGCAGTTCTAAAATTTGAATCTTTACCCTTTACTAACTTCATTTGTCCATTTCATTTTATTGCTGTGATTGAGTCTGTAGAAATGGTTTACTAGTATGCTAAAAGGAACAGACCTTTCATTAGCATTTGTGACGGAATTTGTTTTCATTGGATAATATCTCAGTAATTTTCGGCTTGTTCACTGATAAACAAATCGTCATCGCTTGAAAAGTTTTCGCTTCTATTTTTAGAAGCCATAATTAGCTGGCGGTCAAAGTGGAGTGTATTGAAGGATACTAACAACTGTTTAAAAAATGCACCAGGGGTTTATCAATCTTTCCAACAAATGTACTGTGAGTAAAAGAAATTTAACCATAAGTTAGTTACTCAGTGATTAGTAAATTTAACCAGAATTATTTTGGAGATATTTCCCCAGGTATATATCCAAATGAAAGACACTTTTCAAGTATCTTATTGTATAGAAATACCTGAACTATAATTATAGCCAGCGAAATTCCATGGAATGTCCTTTTAGAACCAGACACTTCAACATTAACACTGATTAGTCTATAATTACTTTTTATTTAAACTATAGGATATGCATTGAATGTAAGATAAAACAAGTTATATACACTCTGCAGATAAATCATTTATTGATAATATTCCATTTGAAATACGATTCCTATGTCCACCATAGTGTTTGTATCCGTCCACATTTAATACACCTGTAAAGTAACGAAAACATTTTGATCAAAAAGTTAAAACATGTAGTAAGTAAATCCAGAATGAAGCACAAAATCAACCAATCTATTTCCGATCATTTACCTCAAAGTCAATATATATATGCTACAACATGAACTTGAACAGTTTATCCTCCATGAACATAATCGCTGCTGCCCAATGCGCCGCCCAATTTCCCGCCATATTGTCCAAAATATTCACCATCATATGTAGACTGTGGATAGAATCTACCGTCAAAACGTGGAACAAATCCATCATAATATGATGCAATTATTTTTTGGCTAAACTTACCACCCGCGAGTAGGTAGATGAGGAAAAGGGAATTGATGTACATTCGCATTTTCTGTGAAAATCAAAATGTAACATGTTGAATGCAAATTGGCAAAATGATTAAAAGATGAATCAGAGAGTTTAAGTGCCAAACACACCACGTTTCATAGTTTCTAGAATCAGGATCGATTGCGAACACCGCAATGATATCCACGCGTGATAGAATAATGGAAAATTTAAAATAACAAGCCATGGTAAATGTTATAAAGATTCCAAATGTAAGAGTTGGACAAATAAAAACACTGACACATCAGATGTTTGATTTTGTGTTTAGCAGGAGTAAGGATCCCATCTTGACTATCCCCACCCGCCATGAGACCTATATCTTGATCAAGTTCCATAGAATATTTCGTATCAAAGCATTATGTAAAGAACAAAGTAAAAATATAACGAAGCAGGTCAGACAACACTTGGCCTAATGACAAGTTTATTTCTTGATTAAATCATCAGAACGACGGTTGAGTTTGCGAAATGTTGAATTCTGCAATTCATTTGTCACTAGCTTAGTTCAATTCGAATCTTTATCATACGCAGAAATTGCTCTCGGGTCTTAAATCATGTGAGAAATAAGAACACCAAATGCAGACCATAATGAAATCGTGTGAAGTTTCCAATGGAGACGTTAAAATCATACTGTCTTTTATAAAGTTGTAATATTGCAATAAAGTATTAAACGAGTACATCTCGAATTTAGAAGGAGAGAGAGAGAGAGAGAGAGAGAGAGAGAGAGAGAGAGAGAGAGAGAATGGAGAACGAAGGAAAGGGAGAGAAATCAGTTCCGTTACCCAATCTATACATAATATACATTTTAAAGCAATTTTATGATTAATAGTATAAACATAAGAGCGATTCTGGGGATACCCGTATTCTATATGCAAAACTAAACACAACGAGTAGAGATTAAACACATTAACTCAATAAACAATACAAAATTAAAAGAACAAACATGCAGTTATAATAGCTCTAAGACTTCATTGTTATTTCGGATTTCAAACATTTCGGTTGAGCATCACGCGGCTGAGTTAAGGCTTTCCTCATAAATACCAGTGCTGTAAAACATGTACTTTACCGCACTGGCACATTACATGACGTCACAATTACAAATACCTCATAATGAAGGTCATGACGTACATATCTATATTCCTTTTGCGGTTGGAAATGTCAAAATATTTTTTTCGTTATTTACCACCGCTGTCAAACAATAAACCGCAATCGTGTAAAAGTTTCTGTCAAATGGGTTATATTAATTCTCTTTGATATTGAAATATTTTCAATTTCTTCTTTATATAACATACATGCTAAAGTAATATCCATATTATATTGAGATCTTGATATCGCCCCTAATCTACATCTATATTGTGACTTTCACAATGAACTCATTTGCATAAACAGGGTTTCCGTACATACAAATTTCATCATTGGCACGACAACCCGAGGTTTTTGAGTGAAAGGTGTTTGATTTATGCGACATGTGAACTTCAGTGCAAAAGGAAAGTTAGGGGAACAAGTTGTGGCTTCAACAGAAAATATGTTTTTCGGGCTAGATTCAACTTCGTATATGCAAAAATCGTCGCATCTTGCATGTTCAATGCAAAAATTAGACATGTTACAAGTCACGATAAACTTGATCTCAGCACTTTTCAAATTAAGAAATTAATATGTTTTGAAGTAATATTAACTTCAACTTGCATTGATATCTGGATATCGTGCCAATGGAACGATTTATACATACACGGTACGATTTTATCTTGATATTTGATCACGTGATATACAGCTGATGTAGAGACTGTCGGTCTGGTGAAAAATGTATGGGAGGTCAATATGCACTTAATTATATATACATATTTTTTTTTTGTATGAAAAGGTTGTGTGTACAGAATTTGTCAAAAATTGATCTGTTTATAATGCTTTTTTCCTCTAAAATATTTCTATAGCCCTACTTAACACAACTGCGCACTGAAGATACATTATTTCTCGAAATGCGCATCTGGTGCATCAAAATAGGTACCGTATAAATTTTACATTATGACCCCTGGTTCGAGGCCTCTGCTGGTGGACTGTTAGTCCCCGAGAATCTCTACAGCCCAGTAGCTAAGTACTTCGTTACTAGCTTGAAAACACTGACGTATATGTAATTGCTGTTATAAAATTTAGAAAATCATTTCAAAATTAGGGATTATCTCCCTCATGCATAGCTCTTATCCTTAGACGAATTTGACTCCATTCTTTTGGCACGCTGATTTCCGGCTATAATAGCTCTAAAACTTCATTGTTATTTCGGATTTCAAACATTTCGGTTGAGCATCACTGAAGAGACATTATTTGTCGAAATGCGCATCTAGTGCATCAAAATTGGTACCGTATCAGTTTTACATTATGACCCCTGGGTCGAGGCCTCTGCTGGTGGACTGTTAGTCCCCGTGGGTCTCTACAGCCCAGTAGCTAAGCACTTCGTTACTAGCTTGAAAATACGGATGTATATTTAATTGCTGTTATAAAATTTAGAAATTCACTTCAAAATTAAGGATTATCTCCCTCACGCATAGTTCTTATCCTTAAACGAATTTGACTCCACTTTTTTGGCACACTGTTTTTCCCTATAATATAACTCCAAATTTTCATTGTTTTTTCAGATTTCAAACATTTCGGTTGAGCATCATGGAAGAGACACAATTTGTCGAAATGCGCATATGGTGCATCAGAATTGGTACTGTATAAGTTTTACAACAAAAAGCAATCATATACATGTATATGTAACACTACTTTACAATAACTTAATCTACCTTATTATTATTATTATTATCATTAGGCCGTTCTTGGCACACTGGTTTTGGCTACGGATTATTCCGTTTAACTAATCAAGATATAGGACTCACGCCCGTTCGACCGGGGTGCTTACTTCTCCTAAGCACCTGACCCAACGTCTGGCATATCCACTGGTCCTTGTTTCCCTAACTCTCTATTTTGTATTGCTTATAAGAGTTATGATATTAATCACTGTTCGTTAGTAATATTGTTCTGTAGGCACCTACATATTATTATTATTATTATTATTATTTTATTCATTTATAAAGCACAAAATTACGTATAGTTTCAAAAAAAGTAAACAAACTGGTAAATCATGTGTTTCCAATCACAGACTACAAGTATATCATCGTTACTATAACCTAGGCATCAACACATTTCATACAAAAAACACCCAAATGAATTACATGAAGACTGGCAACAAATAGTGCAATACTGAACCCCCAGTGCTTACATGATCTCTCAGTAGAATGTATAGAGTGTACATCTGTTCTTTGTTCTTGTTTCGCGCGTTTCCGGTATATAGAAATAAACAAAATCCGAAACTACACAGATGGACCAAAGATTTCCAGACCAGCCTCTCTCCCATACTCTCTGTTGATTCCTGTAACGTTCCCCATACTGTAACTATTCAACTTACAAACTTAACGAACAGTAAGATACCGGTCAACAGGGGATGCTTACTCCTCCTAGGCACCTGATCCCGCCTCTGGTGTGTCCAGGGGTCCGTGTTTGCCCAACTATCTATTTTGTATTGTTTGTAGGAGTTGTGGGATTGATCACTGTTCGTTATCTTCACCTTGCATAAAAAAATCCTATGTATAACATACAAACTTAAGAATAGGAGAGGTACGAATTCTCTGATACAACTGGGGTGATATTAGGGTTTTAGTAGGAGTGAGCATCCCATTTTGGCCAGCCCCATCCGCCTTGAGCCCTATATCTTGATCGGGATTAAAAAGAGCAATCCGTATTCAAAACATGTAAAGAACGGCCTAAGAACTGTTGTGAAACATGTCAGATTCTAATGATGAAAATGTGAAGGGAGGGAGAGAAAGAGAGAATAGAACATTAATTCGGTTACACACCGTATTGATAACATACACTGGAAAGCGGTTTTATCATTATCACATATGTTAGTTGGATTGTGGGGGTCCCCTTATTCTATACGACAAATTGACGATAACAGTAAGTGATCAAAACCATTTATTCCAAAAAGAATACAATAGAACGTTTACTGGGTCATTGGACGCATCTCTAAAAGAGTTATCAAATTTTGGAAACTCCTTTGTACAGTCACTCATATTCATTCGTCCCATTGCTTGTGATATTAAATTAAATATTACTGGAACTGCTTCAATAGAAAACAAAAACAAAACTTCCAGACATAAGGTTATTTCCTATTTTACATCCTGTTATTTCGATAGACATGTGTTATTTATGATATCAATTATGTTTGTTTTCTTTATTTCGTCCTACATATATAGTAACCCTTTACTTTACAATGGAACCTTTCAATGTGACACGCAATGTTTATCTCTTTTTATTGAAAAAAAAATCAGAAAACAGTATAAATACAGGCTTCGTTTTAGTAGTTTTACGATCGTCAAGAGCAGCAAAGAAACCAGCGATATCCATATCAGGTGAGAAAATTTACAAATTCCTATTAATTTGAACAACTGAAAAAAGTTGTAATGTTGGTTTTCGAACAATTTGTAAAACTAATTGAACACGCATTTTAGAAAGAAAACAACATATGAAGTATCCTTATTGAACATATCTATAACGCCAAACTAACAATTTAACTTTATGACAAGCTGGATGAGTTCAGCTTCTCCATCGTCAAATTCCAATATTTATGTCGCAACTTTCAATTAATCACCTACCATTGGTTTAGGAATTGATGTCTATTATCACAGGTCGCTGTCGTTAGTTTTTCATATAGAATAATATCACAAAATCTCACTTATATATATATAATTAATAATGAAATTGTTTTAGAATGAATATTATGTATAGAAAGGGTAACAATACTGGTTTCCTTCTCTCTTTCGTTCTCTCTCTCTCTCTCTCTCTCTCTCTCTCTCTCTCTCTCTCTCTACACACACACACATTCGGGATATACTCGTTTAATACTTTATTTGAAAATCACGACTTCATAAAACACAGTATGATTTTATCTTCTCAATTTAAAACATCACACGATTTCATTATAATCTGCATTTGAGGTCCATATTTCGCAAGAGACTCTATACCCGAGAGTAATTTCTGGGTATGAAATGTGAATATAACGAACAGTGATCAATCTCAGAACTTCTATAAGCAATACAAAATAGATAGTTGGGTAAACACGAACCCCTGGATACACCAGGTGTGGGATCAGGTGCCTAGGAAGAGTAAGCATTACCTGTCGACCAGTCACACCCGCCGTGAGCACTATATCCTGATCAGGTAAAACAGGAGATATCCGTAGTCAAAATAAGTATGTTAGGACCGTCCTAACAATCGGTGTGAAACATGTCAGACACCATTTGTGTATGAAAGATATTTGAATTGAACTAAGCTAATGACAAATGAATTGCAGAAGTCAGCATTTTGTAAACTTTACGATCGCTATAATGATCTAATCAACATATACGACTTGTCTTTTCGCCGATTGTTGTCTAACATGCTTAATGGCAATTTGAAATTGCTCTTTATAAATTGTTTTTGATACAATACATTTTATGGAGCCTCATCCAAATATAGAACTCACGCAGGTGGAGCATGTCTAGATGGGATTCTTGCTCCTGTTAAACACAAAATCCAACCTAAGATGTGCCAGTGATCGTATTTGTCCAACTCTTGAATTTGGATTCTGTATAACGTTTATCACTGGCGTTTTAAATTTTCAGTATTCTATCACACAGAAATACCAAGGCGGTGTTTGCAGTCGATCCTTATTCTAGAAACTAACATGGTGTTTTGGCACTTAAACTCTTTTTACTCTTTTCCCCATTTTGCAAATTTGCTTTTAACATGGTACATTTTAATTTTGCAGAAAATGCGAATCTACATCAATACCCTTTTCCTTCTCATCTGCCTACTCGCGGGGGGATGTTTTGGACTTAAAGCAATTGGACCATACCATGGTGAAGTTGTCCCACTTTGGGGCGGTAGATTTTATCCCCAACCTGTATATGGTGGTGGGTATCTTGGCGGGAAAGTCGGCGGTGCATTTGGCAGAACCGATTATTACAGCGGAGGATAAACTGATTAGGTTCATATAATAGCATACTGCATATATTAACTTTGAGATAGAAGGACGGAAACAGATTGGTTGTGTTTATGATTCATTTTAGATTGACTTACTACCATTTTAAACTGTTTTATCACAATGATTTTCGTTACTTTACAGGGCTGTTAAATGCGGACGGACACAAACATTATACTGGATATTAGGATCCTACTTTAGTTACATTATTCTCAATAAATGATTGATTTGCAGTGTATATCAATTGTCTTATTTCATATTCATTACATTTTATATAGTTTGTACAAAACTCAATTACAGAGTAATAAACAGTTGATGGTTTTTTTAACGTTGTCTACGCGATTGCGTGTAACCTGTGTGGTTTAATTTCTGTGGGAGAAACAGAGTTTGGAAAAAAATACCATCACACAAACAAATCCAACATTAAGCACCCCTTTTCGTAGACAAGGAGATCTCTGGATCAGGACCATGGTTATTGGATATCCATATGGATGTAATAATAAGGTATATGATGTGGGAAATTTGACAGGTCCACAGGGAAATAACTTGAATGTGATGGACTCTTTCCTAGTACTCATACACGGAAACGCAGACATGGACATCATTCATATTAAAGACGAAGGATAATGATATCACGTTTGATTCACTTTTGCCTCACGTCAACAGACAATTAGGTCCACATCATATTCGTACAAAATTCTACTCTGTTCCATTGAGGGGTTTACATACGTTATTTGAAAAAGCTACAGCTAGTCTATACTTGTAATTTTCAACACCTGAATATCGACTAAACTTCATGATTATGGATGTTGCCTATCACATGCTCTTTGAATCAGCATGGGTCATGAACGATATTCCTTCCAAATCATGCCACCAGTTCCGTAAGCTCAAATTTACAAACAAAGGAATATATGCCGTCTACATAAGGGTTCAGTCGTGTATTCCAACTTACCTAATGTTCAGGTTTACACCCTGTATTTCCTACAGCTATACTTTTACTATTGCATCCATTTTTAAAAAAAATTATAAACACACTTTGCAGTGTCTAAATATAGACCATCTTATTCGTAATTCACCAACGTGTTCTTGTTCTTCATCTTCTTTCAACTATAGTCCAGCTGGACATGTCATTACTGGTGATGTTGATATAGTTGAAAATGAGGACCTGAAATCACTTATTCTAAAAGATCCTAAATACGAAGAACCTCGGTATTTTGATAGGCGCAGAACTTCATCTCCATTGTGAATTACCTTGACGGTTATGCCAGACGATGTGCTCAATATGAAAAAAAGAACTTGACACATTGTCAGAATGGGTTAAAAGAATAAAAGAAATATCAAAATCCCATATTTGACATATTAAAACAAAAGTACGCACCATCTATTCTTCTGTATTTAGCAAAGACGAAGTAATAAAAGAATTATATAGGTTACATGAGGAATATGCTTTGGTTCCAGCTGACAAAACTAGTAACAACATTGTCTTTGTTTGTTAGGCTCATTATCTCAGAAGAGTGTATCAATGAACAAAAATAAATATATGAAAGACTTATATCTTTATAATGGAGTGGGTTTTTTTTATTATTGTTTTCATCATTTTCAACAAACACATATACACCTTGTACTCACACTTTCATACAGATTAAAGAAAGCGATATAGACAATTACATGTATATTTTAGTACTTATTTTTAAAAAAGAAGAAATGATGTTATCATTAATTGAAAAGACATTTACATATAGACCATTTCTTTTTGTAAAATATTTGTTCTGTAAGTTTTTCCTCCAAAATGTAGTAATGATATAAACATTTCAAAACATCATCAAAACAATATTGATATTCTTTCTTGAATATTGGAATATGTATCTCTTCACTAAAAGGATTATAAAGTTTAAAACCATGTGTTCTTTTTCTGGAAAACCAAAAATAACAGTATGTACACTAAATCCCATTCTTTTACCAGATTTTTGAAAAATCCAATCTGATAATTTTGTCCACAGTAAAGAGACAAAAGGACAATAAAAAAAGGATATCCTTAATTGTTTCTGGTTCTGGTGCAGATATTGAACAAAGTGCAGAGTTTTTTAAATTTTTTTTATATATGTAGGAGTCTGTTAGAACCTAATATTCTATGAATAATTCTATAGTTGAACCATATCAGTCCTGAATCTTTTGTTACAGATTTGATGTTCGTATATACATGTTTCCAATTTAAATCTAATTGCAAATTTAAATTATTAACCCATTTGTTTTCACAAATAGGTCGATGCTGTGATTTTGATATTAAATAGTCATAAATATTCCTAGAACCTTTTTTGTATTTGCGTAGAACTTTAATGAATTCAGGTTGATTTTATTGAACGTTATATCATGTATAAGGAGTTTGATATTTGGCCATGAGTGCACAATAGCTTGTTTCAATCCCTCATATGTAGTAAATGGAATCCGAATTGAGTAACCATTTGTGATACTCTGGTAGCTGATAAAGTTGCCTTGCTTATCTAATAAATCATATATTATATGAAACCCCTTATCATACAATTGCTTGTAAAATATGTATTTATTTTGAATCTTTACTTTATCATCATACCATAGGGGTTCAAACAAAATATGAAAATCATTTATTTCAAAACTTTCCAAATATTTTGCGAAGTAAAATAGAGTTTCTGTCTAAAAAGAGTTTCTAGTGGAACTTGCTTTTTGTTTACAGTAAACAGGTCCAAAATGACACAATTTTGTAATGTTACAACCAGTAATTTCAGAAAATAAGCTTATCCAGCTACATGTAGAATTAGTTGTAAAGAGTCTCCTAAACCAAGTTAGTTTGAAAGACTTGATAAATGTTTCTATATTGGTCATTCTACATCCACCATTTTCAAAATCCAATTCTAGTGAGGGGTTTTCTAGAAAATTTCTCCATTTTGTTCCCCCATATAAAGGACAAGGTACGGTTTTAGCCAAAATCTGCCCGGCGTGTATGGAGGAAAATTATTTTGCGTTGTAGATATTTTCCTGTCAAATTCCTAAAAGAGTAACTTATAGTAACTCTCAAAAGCATATGGAAATCAACTCATCTACGCGCATGCGTAGTACAGTACACGACACGAGTTTTATACACCCCACCGTGGAAAGACCACGGAGGAAAATCCACGGAGATACACCGTGTCCTCCGTGTTCCACGGTGTGTGTTATTTGCGAATACACACAGCTGCTAAGAGCTTTGTTCTGGCCACGGGCGCCTTGCGGGAGATGTGAAAATGTGCCGCAGGTCAAATAATCAAGATAAGGGTGGAATTTTAAGAAAAGAAAAAATGTCAATATTTTCCCCCCTGATACTTATATTATTTTTCAGCATATTGAGCCGATTCCAACGATACCAAACACTATATATTATGTTTTTAAGAAAACCTGGTTTTGACTTTTTTTCTTTTAGTCTTCTTTCTTCATTAAAATATTCTTAAATTCTATGTTTAAATAATGCGTACTTATAGGCAATTCCTGTTTTGAATGCGAATTAGTATATTCAGTAAATGAAAAACATACATGTACAACATGTGATAGGGATATTTAATAATTACCGATGTGCTCTCTCTCTCTCTCTCTCTCTCTCTCTCTCTCTCTGTGACAAATGCGCTGTTTAACATAATTACCTCCATCATATTGTGTTGATATGCATCTTGACAAATATAACTTTATCCAATATAGAAATTAGAGCATTGTCGATGATTAACAAACTGGAATTAATTTATTACGTAATTAATAGAAGCAAAAATGCAAACCATCGAATGATTTATTTTTAAAATCCCGAGTTAATTACATTTGACCGAGACTTATGTTCGATGTACTTTGATAGAGGTTTTCATAAAAAAAAAAAATGTTCATCGGGAGTGTCTGGATAATGCAATGATTTTTGTATAATAAGTATATACCATGCAAATTCCTAGGGTCTTTCTCACAGTATAACTAAATTACGGTTAGCTAGTTTGGGTTTTGACTTCTCATGAAAAGTGTGAAATATATTGGGTCGGTGCGATATCAGATCTAGTCTAAGATCACGGGTATCTTACGCCGACCCAATATATTTCACACTTTCCGCAAGAAGCTAAGCACTTCTGTTGATTTCAAATACACGGATTAACTGACTCCCATTGTTCTACTGAGGCGAAAACCCCTTCGAATTTGCATGGAATGTACAAGTTATACACAGGTCATTGTTATAGTCATACATCATAGTACCGCTAACCCGACAAACATTTTTTTTTTATTTTGAATAAGTTATTGAATGACGAAGTATGACCAAACTGCAGATTGAACTTTATAGAGGCCCGTGCTAACATTACTTATATTTTTCAATGTATCAGAAGAGGTATGTTGCCGGTTAAGTTGTGTAAATTTCTTGACAAGCAATAAAATAACAACAAAAATGGTGCTTAAATTGTCCGATTACGAAAACCTTTCAAGTTTTCAAAGTACACCCTCTCCGATTCTACGTGCTTGTAATCAATATTTAAGGATGTAAATCCTCGGTGTCAAATGCAACTAGTTCATGAGAAAAAAAAACTAATATAAATATAAACAGAAATGACTTAACGATTATTTGCTTTTATTCATATACGCTATCGATTATTAAAATCTTTAATTTAATCTTTAGATGCATTAGATAATGAGAGAGAGAGAGAGAGAGAGAGAGAGAGAGAGCATTGGTAATCATAAAAAATTGGGGTTTTTTTCATCTTGTTCGTTAGCCGAGATTATTCGTGCACGAAGGCACAGTTGACTCAAAACCCATTGCTAGCGGAGATTAGATGAATTTTATCCCGTATTATGTTATAACTGACCAAAACCTAGTACGTTTGTTTTACAACTTTCATTCAGAAGACGCGCAAGTTATTGAGTTACTGAATTAACGAGAAAACGTCTGCATTTTTATTTCAATCGTTGTCAACTCTTTACTTTGTGATATTTTAAGACTACATGTACTCAATTCAATTTATTGGATCTCATCACCATTATGCAATGGTATATAAAAATATAAAGACAAAAAGCTGTTATATATACATTTAGTAAATAATATATGCGTGTAATAAAGTATTTATCAAGTTAGAAAAAAAAACCTAAAAAAAAAAACGTGTTACTATTAATGTGAAGTATGGGCATTCTAATGAAATTTTCCTAATGAAAGTACGGAGTTTTCTAAAGGTTTGTTTAAAAGTAAAGATAGTTTTAATATTTATTTGTTTAAGTGATAAAAATTTGATTCTTTGCTCACATTGCTTCACAGTTGAGTACATCATGAAATTCATATCCTATGTAAACATGTACATGTATACAGCTGACCTTAATCACATATTCCTAATTACAATGAAAACCTTACGTAAAAATAAACTATTGCTTATGGTACACATTTCTTTGAACTGCTGTTTATCAAATTGAAATTACTGGCATGTGATTGTCGTTGTTCATGACCTTTCTTTTATTTGGTGAACTTGTGCTGCACGTGCCGTGAAACAATGTACCGACGAGTGGTAGGAATAACACAGGTGTTTATATACAGCATGTCGAGAATTTGGGCGTTACATAAAAAGGTGTGAACGTCTGCAGGGAAGTCTACATACGGATATGAACCGAAAACACCAACGTATCATTAAACAACAATTACAAGAATTGAATGATTTATAGCTAATTTCTAAATAAGTAATGGGGTGAGGGCATGTATGCTGGCCAAGCGAAAAGGTTTTTTGGGTGAATCATTTCGGAAATTATTTCTTTGTTTTATCACACGGAGGTACACGGTGGCATCGACGGAGGTACAGGTGACATCCACGGAGATCCTCCGTGGACTTCAATGTCTAGCTCGCGCGGAAAAATAGGACTTCAAAGGTGCCGACAATTTTAAAGGTCCACCGCGTTTGGGGCAAATTTGTTCCACCGCGTTGCGTGGAACACGCATAAAACTCGTGTCGTGTACTGTACATAATCAAATAAAGTAAGGGCTTTCAGGCTATTTGTGGTGTTTTCATGGTTTTTGTATTCATAAACTTGTGAAATTGAACACCTCTTCCCTCGTCGCCCGGAATAATTTTTATATGGATTAAAAATTTACTAAATAACTTACAATTCCTCTTAGTTTCATCCCGGGCGACGATGGAAGAGGGGTTAAAATATCAGTTGAAAGATGCTAACAAATTCACCATCGTGACGCAATTTGCGTTGATCGTGGCGGTTGAAGAAGAAACGAGAATCATTTGAGTAGTAAATATATTTTCAAATAATATATGCTCATATAGTTATTTATTTAAACACATTGACATTTATTAAAATCATAATAATAATAATAAAAATCCGGATAAATTTAAGCCTATCTTACAGACCGGATGCCATTTTTGTTGTTATGACTATAGTGTAAACAGAACGGTATATAAATAGCACCAACCGACGATTTGTGAGAATTCATGTTACATACCAGGCAAACTACATTTAGATAGTTTATATAACGATGGACGATTCTTTTAATAAATAATATATTCCTTGAAGATTCAAGCATTATTTTTTACCATTCATATTCATTTGATTAAATGGGAAACGGCATGTAACAGCAGACGACAATATCCTCCTAGGTACGTACGTACATCAGTGACTTTTTTAGCGCGAGTGTAACATTTTATATTTTTCAAAGACAACAATTTATTTGTCAGAAAGTTTACGATGGTTATTCACAAATATAAAATTTTAAGCACACTATCTCTCAATATTCGCCCCGCATGCGGAAGGCCCGGGGTTCGAATCCCGGCCGCGACAGACCGAAGTCGTTAAAACAGGTAGTGACAGTTTCATCGCCAAAATGCTCGGCATCAAGTGTGAATGTCACGGGTCCTTGGAGATGACATTAACACCGGATAACCGGTGTCACAATATGGCACTGGGGGTCTTCAGTGTTCTACTATATCTGCAATGGTTACAAAACTATTTCGTTGTTTGGGGAACACTAATTCACTTTCATTTTTGAAAACACAATACAAAACAAAAAAAATAGTTTGTGTAGCTAAGATAGGGATTAATATACATTTCTTGCAGGGCACTTTTTACTAAGGAATATATGTTACTCATTAAAATTATTTTTAAATTGAGGTGCCTGAAAGATACTTTGCTCCATATGTGTTACTCGTATTACTATATGTATTTTAATTTACAATGATTGAAATTGATTATAGGCGCATATATCGTTTTTTGTTTGTTTTTTTTAAAAGGGGGGGGGGGTTGACTTCTCGAAAACATTGACAAATACAAAATAGGGATTTTGGTATCATTGGAGTGGGTTAATTACATGTATCCAATGTATCACTTACAATTACATTTCATCTATTTTTACTACTATAAAATGCAGTCCGGGTGAGGGGGGTTACACAAAGTGAATACACAACATATGGATATATATAAATATAATATTGAGACTCGCAGTATTGAGCATTCCGTCAAAATTTTGTTTTTCTCCATTCGAGATAAATATACGATGTATGTATATACTTGCATAATGAGAAAATGCAGTTTAGATTTGAATGGTTTTCTTTTATCATGGGGCAGGGATTGGTTAGAAAGTCTTAAGTTTTATTTCTCTTGTATAAACTATCGAATGATTTTTGTATTTTACAACTTTTAAGAGGGTTTCTTTGAGCAAAAGTGGATAGAATGACACTAAATTGCGCAAACTAAGTGTTGGGGTGTACCAGCTTTGTATCGCTCAGTTGTACAGTACCGAACACATTGACGATTTTTTTGTGGAGAAGCCTGATAGTGGTGAGTGAGAGTGTGTGTGAATATGTGCATGAGAGACGGTCTGTTTGAGGCATGGTATATTTATGAGAGAGAGAGAGAGAGAGAGAGAGAGAGAGAGAGAGAGAGAGATTTTGACTTAAAAAGTGTTTCATGTTTTGTTTGTTTATTTTACGTCCTTTCGAGAACTTTTCTCTCAAACTGAAAAATCATCAGCTGTATGTGAAGTACCACATATAAAACCTATGATTAGCATTTAAGGCTATAGCATTGCTTTTTTTAACGTGCCAATACCTGTTGTGACACAGGACCTCCTTTTTTAAGGTCACAACAAGCTGAAGATATCGAATAGTGATGAATTCGAATTTGTGTAATTTCTTTAAAGAATACAAAATAAAGAGTAGGGCAAACACGGACCCCTGGACACAGTCGAGGTGGCATCAGGTGCCTATCTGAAAGACCCGTGATTCTCACTTTTGTCGAAGAGCACATGTATGTCTACGTCTCAGGTTCGACGTGGCATGTCATGAGCGTGGTTCGAACACACTATACCTCCCGGTTACGAAGCGAATGCCCTACCACTGATAACCGTAATCGTTTCATAATTATCTTCCCTTTGAAGTTGTGTTTCTAGTTTCTCAGATACACTGCGTTTTTTCCTGAGTATACCTATGAAATGACAGGCACGTAGTCAGAAAGAAAATGAAGTGTACGCAAATTATGGCAAGGGGTCGGGTGGAGGAACGCCTTGCGGCCCCCAGTGGGTTCAGTGCAAAGCCCTGGGGAGTCCCCGCAAGCTCCCGAGTTTTACCAGTGAAATCACATATCTTTGTTTATAAAAAACAGGGTTTCTTGTCAATGTCCAAACCCAAAAGAATTCACGAAAACATTTCCTAAAGTGTTTTATTATGCCAACTCACCGTGTGTACTTGGACTGACTTTACATTCGTTTTACGAATGTTCTTTTTTTTCCCCTAGTTATTTTTGAGTCAAACTTTTCACGGGCAAAAAGCTCCATCTCTCTCTCTCTCTCTCTCTCAAATGATGTGTACGCAGTTGCGTACCTGCGTATAGGCAGCTACGCGCCTGAATGACATTTTGCTCCAACTTAATACCACGCATATAATATTAAGAATATACATATATGGAATATTGCGTATGCCAATTAAAAACAAATACCGATGAATTCTATTGTGTTCCGATTCGTGAAGAATTACATTGGTGATAACCCAAACTTTGCATAAAATTCAGTGATTTGAATTTGAGCTGCCTTTGATGTCATCATTTTTTTCCGAATGCATGCGAGACTCTTAACAAATATATATAAAAAAAAAAATCTTAAAATTCGCCACAATAAAGGAAGTTGGAGACAGAAATAAGAAATCACTGTTACCAGCATATAAATGTTTCTTTAATTAATTTGGTGTTCAAACCATTATATTTCTGCACCAGAAAAGCTTTCCCCGAATACCTGCAGTGTTTGCCCCTGTGCGGCATATTTGATGTGGTTTCAATTTCCATTTAATACCCATTCAAATCAGTACAAAAACCAATAATTTCGCATTTATTAACAATTAATAGTTCTATGTGTGATACAGCTTTTATTTCCTACTCAAAACATCGCTTGGGGAGAACTCTCGTATATTACGTCAACATTAACGTCAAATTTGGTGACGTCGTCAGGTTAATATAAAGTTTTCCGTTGAATATATTACAGCTACTATTGTAGATAAAGAATAACAATGCTCATTTTCATAAATGGCACATTCTCAAATACCAGATTTAGTATTTTGGTGAATTTCCTTGACAGGGCAGATTTTTGCTAAAACCGTACCTTGTCCTTTGTAAAAAGCATTATGGAGTTTATGGGCACAGCTATATTTACAACACAAAGGAACGGGCCGCCAGCATGATGAAGGGGAGGCTCCAACAAACAACAAAAGCATCATCAAAAGCAAATTCCACATCAACATATTCTCTTGCAAAGTCAATATTCAAAGTTCAAAAATATCAACATCCACAGTTCATAATTCACATCATATCAAAGAGTGCTTGACCCTGGGAAGTGCAGAGATCAAGGACTTGTAGATTTTCACATTTCATCATAAGTTTCTGACATTGCCGCTTGTAAGCGCTAAAACCAGGCGGCCGTTTCACTAACCGATCGTAGATCGTAACCGTACGATTACGTTTAAGATCATTTGACTCGCACGTATACGAGCGTTTCACGAAACCAATCGTAGTCGTAACGCTTACGATTGCGATTTACGTCTGACTTTTTATAACTCTTTTCTCTATGGAGGTAGATTTAAAATTAATCCTACCATGGAAATAGATGTCCATTCATTATGTTCTCATGGTTTTAAACATATCCTAATCGTCTGCAGTAACCAATGCACGTTGTGAACAAACATAATGGAAATTTTGAGCCCGATAATTCCTAGAATGTTAAAACAATTGATAGGATAATTTTTATTGACTTTCATGTAGATAAAAGTTTGGGGAAAATTATATAAGAAATAACATAAAAGATTTACATTTTAGAATTTTAAATGTCAAGTAAACTATGTTCAAAGGATTAAAAAAAATAAGAAAATGAAATGATATTGATGAAAACAAAAATAAAATGAAAATAAAATTGCACACAAGTACAGGAAATTTTACCCTGCATCAAACCATGGATATATACATGAACTCCGGCGTTTAAACATTGTTGTAAAATACGTTATAACACTAATGCCTTATCTATTCACTTATTTGTATAAATTTTAAACAAATCATGGACTCAATTTGTTCCTTAAATGACCCCATGTGTTTGTATTTTATATTTTTTCCGTTTAGGCATTTAAGCATATGCCAACTTCCATCTTTACGCGATGATGTATATTCCAGATCATTTATTAAAAATTATTATTGATATTGCACTGCCGGTGAAGGGCTGCAAAATTTAGGCCTATAATCGGCGCTTACGGCCATTGAGCAGGGAGGGATCTTTATCGTGCCACACCTACTGTGACACGGGGCCTCAGTGTTTGTAGTCTCATTATAGGACCACCCCACTTAGTCGCCTCTTACGACAAGCAAGATGTACTGAGGACCTATTGTAAGCCGGATCCCCACGAGATTGCACTTTATAACAAGGGTTCGGAACCCCAAGGATCCGATGATGACCTATCCCTTTTCTGTGTATACTTATACGTCTAGGTTTGTATGTTTAATTTCTAACGAAATTCATAAAACTACAGAAACGTTCCATTTGCAAAATTGGGATTCCAACCCCTCTCCCATTACCAAATCATGTTATTATCATATTTTCCTTAAAATTTGTAATGTTTATCATTCAAATGTGCATGTATTATGCAGTTAGTCAGTTGCATGAAAGGTATTGATCCCACACAAAAAAAAAGAATAGCTGAGAACGTCGAATTGCAACGTTTCGGATTTAAATGAACTGTTTCTAAAGAAACTTAATTTCTGAACATCCCAATGAAAATTACTTGAATTCTACCTTATGTTAAATATACATATACACTAGCGGTGATGCAGGCACAGGTAGCAATAACACCCCCCTCCCCATATTACTTTTCTAACAACTGTTCTCGTTATCATTGCATGTAAAGTTTGATATATGGACTACACTCCCCCTCCTCACTTTTTAAAATATAAATTCATTGTCTTTACATTTACTTCAGCAGACTGGCCACGGGGGCTAGGTCCGTTTCGAACCCGAACTCTGTGATACAATGAATTTACTTTATCTGTGGTATCACAGAACCTTGGCCCAAAACGGACTCGACTCATGTAAAACTGGCATTTCTGTGGTTGTGCGTAACAAAGAAGGACAACTCTAATATTGATTTAAGATCCCGGCTCGGACTGTACAATGTTTTTGTGGAAAAGCAGACTACAAGTCATTATGATTGTTTTCATCCTACAAAGTATAAAGAAACTCGGTCAGGTAAATACTACCACCGAATGATCTCAGGCAGGCCACCATGGCGGCCACATTACTCATTTACGTGCATGTATGAGATCTTACGATAGCCCTAGACCACTCGTAGGGTGAAGATCAATATTGATCGTAAATCGCAAATCGTAACTTTTAGTGAAACGGTCTTATGTGCTACGTTCACATTTAAGTCTACGTTTACGATCTACGATAGATTAGTGAAACGGCCGCGAGGTACCAACGTCACACTGCAGACACCGTACCGGAATGCAATATATGCTAAAGCTGATGACCTAGAACACCTTCGACTCCGTTTGTGATGTCGGCATGGAAGACGAGTTTTTCCTGAAAGTAAAAATTAACAGACGACACAGAAAAGGCAAATAAAGTGGAGGGAGGGGTGAGTTTTTTCAGACAAAAAACCTTTGATCACTGACCTGATATGATGTTGTAAGTTTGGGAAAGGAAGAGGCAGACAAAGCGTCGCTGCTCATCTATAGCACAAGGGGAAATAATCAGAATGAACTTTGGTGCATTACACAAACGGGGAATAACTGCACATTGTACTATATTCGATAAAATCATCTAATTCATATGCGAATTAGATGTATTATCTCAAAACAGTGTATCAATGAACAAAAAATAAGTATATGAATACTTATATCTTTATTATGGCGTTTATGGTAACGGCTGTATATACAACACAAACGAAACGGTCCGTCAGCATGATCAAGGGAAGGCCCCAACAAACAACAAAAGCATCATCAAAAGCAAATTCAACACCAACATATTCTCTTGCAAAGGCAACATTCTAAGTTCGAAAATATCAACATTCACAGTTCAAAGTTCACATCATATAAAAGAGTGCTTGACCCTGGAAGGTGCAGAAGTCATACATATCATGACCTTAACGCTGGGAGGTGCAGAGGTCAAGGACTTGTACATTTTCACATTTCATCATAAGTTCTGACAGTGCCGCTCGTAAGCGCCACAAGTTTCCTACCTTGAATGGCACTACTGGTAATCATGGCAGGAAACTCCGCCATACTGGGGGTGGGGAAAGGGCGGTACTGTGTTATGATTAAGCCGTACCCATAAGGACTACTGTATAACTTCTAGGCCCCCTTGTGTGTTTTATAGAATTACATCCCCTAGTTTGGATAGATGAACACTGTGTAAAAATGTGGGTTGTTGTTTGATGTCTGGATATGAAATGACAGCCCCGCCCCTTCCGACTTGATCAAAGCACTTGCAAAGGAATTAAGCCGCCGGCGTGCTTCCTCCATTTTGGCCCTATTGTGGGAATATTTCCATTCAATGTGCGGTAGAACGCCATATCATTTAATCCTAGCATTGGGAAAATTTGTTTTTATAAGTGTTGTAACATTCTTAGTCTGTAACCTCAAGTTTGTTATGGATGTATGGCTTAAATCGTTCCCATCACAATGCAGTAGAATGACGCTAGGCTGTGGACCAAATCTACTATAGTGTTTTAATTTATTGATGACCTGCATAAGAGCTAGACCATTGTAACCCTGCCACCATAAAGATATATTTACCCTACCGAGATTCAAACCGCAACCACCAGGCTTAAGTAGAGCTTCTGTTTGTGGCTACTTTAATGTATTAATAATACAACCAAACGATTTGACACTCTACTAAATAAATCAACTTGGAAATTACAACTTTGGCATACGGACGTATGATTTATAAAAGCTAGATCGCCATCTACCAGATTTCTGAATGACATCGGATGACCCCCCCTCCCCCCCTCGCCCTTGATTGCTAGTTCAATACTCGCCCCAATCCTAAAACAATGAGTTTTATACTTGCCTGGCAATTGAAGTACTTTGTTTGCTTTTGACAAAATAGCAGTAAATTGGTATCTAGTCAATGGGGACGAATCGAAATTGCAGAAAAGGGGGGCCTGAGTCATTAGAGCGAACATTCAGAAAAACATCAATATGATGAAATGGGCATGTCGAATCACCTACCCTAGGAATGCTAAGTACTGGACCCTTGCCCACCTGGTCAGTCTTAGAGAATATAATGGTTCAACATAATGAGGCATTAGCTCTGTCTAGTTTGGCATCACCTCTTTGTATAACTCTTGTTGTTGAAATGGGATCACTAACTAATTCGCCTACCCTGAGCAGCCCGTAAAAATCTAATGAGAATGCAGCGGAAAACAACGCAGACTCATAAACATTACTACAAATACATGAAAACACCTGGAATATTCTAGTTAAAATATGTTATTGAAAACCTGTTATCTGGAGTATGTCTCAAACGTTTCATACCTTAAAAAGGTTTAACATCCAAAACTTCAGAAGAAGGATCATAAATTCCTTGCAATTTGCAATGATATGACAAGGCTGCCATTTATGAGCCGGCTGTGGAAAACAGCTAAACCTCTGATAGATAAATTTAGCATGAATTGAACTAGTGAAGCTAAGTTGGGTGGCCAATTTGGACTGATCCGGTTTTCTGAACAAAACTTGTAATATGTCTGGATACTTGCAGTATGATTTGTGTGTGTGTTTGTGATAATGATGCGTTTAATAATTTGTTAAATTCAAAAACTGAAGATGAAGTTTGTGAAGGAGGAAGGGATTGTCAATGGAACTGGATATCCTTCCGACGCTGCATGATGAAATATTTCCCACTGCTTGCGAGAAATAAAATCGGCAATGATGTTAAGTTGTGTGGGAATATATTCTGCTCGGAATAAAATGTCATACTGCATGCATTTTAAAACAAGTGATCGAACCGGGGACATGATAAATTTGGATTGTGAGGACTGCTTATTTAATATTGCTACAAGGATGATTTTCTTTTTGGCAAGCTTATCGTCCCATGAATAAACTGTCAATACCTCCAGTATTAGTTCTAAAACTGGCATATCACCTATTAGGTCTTCCCAAAAGGGGGATCAACCAAGGTAGCACCATTCACCTTGAAAATAGGTCACACAACCTAAGTTTAAAGCCCCTGTACTGTCTGTAAACAACTCAAACAAATCATCTGATGTCCATTCCATTGGTCTAAGAAGTAAACTTGACCATTAAAGTTGTTTAAAAATGTTGACCATGTGCAAAGATCTTCATGCACGGCTATTGTAATACTAATATGGTTGTGAAGTTATGTTACCCCTATTGTAACATCATATAGCCGCCTCGCAAATGCATGACCAGGGAGGATAGCTCGAGTGAAAAAAGTTTAACTTTCTTAACAAGGAATGTATGTGTTTTAGAGTAGTCCTTTTCCTGGACATGAAATCCTTAATAATGACCTTAAGTTCCAGCAATTTGGGGATTGGTATTTAACCAAAATATGAACTCTGTCTATCTCTAAGCCCAGAAAAGCTAGGCAGATTGTTGGCGCTACTGATTTGTCATTTGCTAGGGAAACCATAAGTTCACGGTACATATTTTGAAATGTTGACATAATACGTTTACAGAAATGAGCCTTTTGAGCAGCAAAAATAAAATTATCGAGATGGTGATCAACCGAATCAAAGCCACATTGATGAATTGTCAAACAATTCAAAAAGGTGTCAAATTCCTCAAAAACTTTACAAGATATAGAACATCCCATGGGTAGACATTTATCAATGAAATAGTTATTGTCAAAGAGCAAGGTACATTAAGACCCAACTTTCGCCACAAAATTAGGACAAATTTAAAATGGGGTTGCATTTGGTTTAATCATTATGATTATGTACTAGGGCATTGGCCCTGATGATACATGTGGAAATTAGTGACGAAATATGTCTGTGACGTCATTTTTCTTATCTCCGATTGACATGATTTACCGAAATCGCCGAAATTAGCCGTTTCTTATGTAGACTTAGTCTGAAGCTAAAAAAAAAAAACTTTGGAGTTTGATCTCATCAAGAATTTACTAGGAAATGTAGCAGACAGAATGTTTATTTACTTTCTGAATGAAATAGCTGGATATCTCTAACAATCTGAAAAATTATATGATTAATCCACTTAAAATGCATTAAGCTATTTCCTAACTAATCATAAGGATAAGTACGAAATATCCTAAAGCTATCTACACTGTTTCATTCTGTGACATTCTCCCCTAAAGATACCATACTTGCGCCGTTTGTTTACCTACAACCCACTCTCCATGTCTACCTGGGGGGGGGGGGGGGGTCGTATGCGATCTGAGCGACGGGTTTGTGGACTGAATGTAGACTGGCTCGATTCACTATTTCTTGACGGATGATTTATATTTACGTTCGAATAATCCGCAAAATAATTCGTGTTAGAGCTATTCTGAAGTTCAACAGAAGAAAATGTTTCTTGCTGTATTGAGGGTCTACTATCGTCAACACTAAAGGTATGGATTGTCCCTAAATCACCTGATCTCATATGTTTACTTGAACTTTTGAAACAAGTATTGTGATTAACATCCGAATTCGAAGTGTTTAAGACATTTCTATTCGTATATAATACGGGTTTGGAAACAAATATAATTTGATCCCTCTCTGAATCGCTTGATCCCGAGTGGCTATCGGTACTGATACTCCCGCTTTCTTGTTTCTTCTCCGTCGTATTCCTAGGATATTTACTTCGCTTGGAAACAGTTGGGGGAATTTCTGAAGTGTAATAATCACCTGAAAGATACATAGAGGGTAATAATAAATTTCTATGTACATATCTAAATTTTGAACTTTGTACACAGGAATATCATCATTTGGAATGTCCAAGACGACATAAGGATCTCTGTCCCATTTGTCAGATAGTTTCCTTTTCCTTTTCTTTGCTAAAAGTCTAACTAAGACACGATCACCAATCTCTAATCTGGAATAACGTACTTTGTTGTCATAGTAATGCCTATGCCTGGAATTATTTTTCTCTATCTTTTTCTTGGCAACATTATATGCAAAATTTAGTCTTTTCTTTAGTTTTTCTGCATAATCTGCACGTCTAGTTAGCTTTGATGTGTCTGAGTCATCTAAATTCGAACATGCGTCGAAAGCAAGTCTAGGATGCCATCCAAACATTAAATAATGAGGTGAAAATTATGTGATCTCTTGTCTTCTTGCATTATACGCATGTACTAAAGAAAGTATATATGATTTCCAGTCTTCCTTTTTGTAATTTTCTAAAGCTCTCAACATTTTTATCAATTCTACAAGACCATTACCCATTGGATCATAAGGTGTAGCTCGACTCTTACTGACGCCAGCAATTTTACATAATTCTCTGATGATTACTTTCAAATTGTCTACCTTGATCGGAATGTAGTTTCTCAGGAAAACTATAATGACAAATGAAATTTTCGAATAGAGCTTTTGCTGTTGTGTTAGCAAGTTGGTTGCGAGTAGGAATTCCCATAGAAAATCTAGTAAAATGGTCAGTAATGACTAAAACATTTCAAAACCACCTAATGGTTTTGTACTTTGAATGTTTACCAGATTAGCTTTAGGTATATCTGATGTTTTTCTCCGAACGCCACTCTGATTCCACGCACAAGTACTCTGAAGTTGAAATAAAAAATATGCTAGAGTTCCTCATTGACAATATATTCGTGGTCTTTGGTGATCAGGTCTTCCAACAGTCTGTTGGAATTCCCATGGACACGAATTGTGCTCCTTTGTTAGCTGACCTGTTTTTATATTCACATGAAGCAAAATTTATTCAAAAACTTCTACGTGGGAAGAAAAAATATCTCGCTGTGACCTTCAATTCGACTTTTAGATATATCGATGACGTTTTGTCTATTAACAATGATAGCTTTCATTCATATGTCGATTTGATATATCCCTGTGACCTCGAAATAAAGGACACCACAGAGTCGACCACTTCTGCTTCATACTTAGTATTTTATTGAAAGTAGACATTAACGGCAAACTGACAACTCAACTGTATGACAAACGGGATGATTTCAGTTTATATATCTCAACTGATTCGATATGCAAAAGCTTGTTCTGGGTATAGTCAGTTTTTAAATCGAGATAAGCTACTGACAAACAAGTTGATGGTACAGGGATTTCAACAGTCTCGATTGAAGTCAGCATTTCGCAAATTCTATGGTCGTTATAACGATCTAGTTCATCAATACAACCTCGCATTGGGTCAAATGCTGTCTGACGTGTTTCATTCCGATTGTTAAGCCGTTCTTGGCACACTGATTTTGACTGCGGATAACTCCGTTTACCTGATCAGGATATAGGGCTCACGGCGGGTGTGACCGGTCGACAGGGGATGCTTACTCCTCCTAGGCACCTGATCCCACCTCTGGTGTGTCCAAGGGTCCGTGTTTGCCCAACTATCTATTTTGTATTGCTTGTAGGAGTTATGAGATTGATCACTGTTCGTTATCTTCACCTTGCATCTACCAAATGTTTCAACTCTATCTTTGATTTCCTTATCAATTCCACTCCAATAAAATCGCTGTTTCACTAACCATAAAGTTTTATTCTACCTTAATGACCTGCATCATTATGCATTCCTTTGAAAGCTGTTTCTCCGAACTGGAAAGGTAAGACTAGCTGCCTAACATTTGAGCCTTCTACTAAAGTGTTTCTTTAAAGAATACCTTTTCTTATTTCAAAATCCTTCCACTTTTTCAAATAATCTCTAACTTCATAATTTCCTTTCTGTAATTAATTACCATTTGGTCTTAAAGTAAATCTAAAACTCAACAATGTTGATGGAATAATCCTTCCTTTGCTATTCTATCTAGTATATGTTTCGAAAATCATCTTGTGATATATCATCCTTTAACTTTTCAAGTTCTGCACTCTGGGATAAAACAATACATTCTGTGAGTGGTAGTTCCTCCGTTTCGACTAAAACAGCACAAGTAAAAGCTTTGATAACATAAGGAAAGACTTCAGTAGATCTGCGAGATAACCCATCAGCATCTCTATTACATTTACCAGTTTTGTAAATCAATTTGAAATTGTAATTAGAAAGGGATGCCAACCACCTATGCGACATTGAATCTAGTTGGACTGTGGTTGTAACATAAGTTAATGGGTTATTATTTGAATAAACTTAGAAAGTATTTCCATACAGATATTAATGGAATTTATCACACAATGTCCATTTTAAACACAAAAATTCTTACTTCTGGGCGGGGTAATTACATTTGCTTGGTCGCAAACTTCTATTGGCATACGCAATTACGCGGTCTTTACCGCCTTGATTTTGATATAAGACCAACTTTGGGTGCATCTTTATTCACAATAAAAGGTTTGGTAAAGTCTGTAAACGCTAATATTGGGGGTGAAGTAAGTTTTTCTATCAAACTATTGAATATCTGTTATTCTTCCTTACCCCATACCCATGGTACTTACATTCGCTTGGTCGCAAACTTCTATTGGCATACGCAATTACTCGGTCTTTACCGCCTTGATTTTGATGTAAAACTGCACCAAGATCATCTTTGGATGCAACTTTATTGACAATAAAAGGTTTGGCAAAGTCTGCAAACGCTAATATTGGGGGTGAAGTAAGTTTTTCTATCAAACTATTGAATGTCTGTTCTTCTTCCTTACCCTATATCCATGGTACGTTCTTTCTCTTAGACTATTTAGCCTTTTTATTTGTTGGGTGTCCTACCAAGATATTGTTCAAGGGTTTTACTAACCTTGCGTAGTCTTTGACAAACATCCTGTAGTACCCAGTAAATCCTAGAAAGGAATGTAATGATTTAATATTTATTAGGGACTAGTCAGGTTTTCAAAGCCATATCTTTTCAGAATCCGTTTGAATACCATTTTCTTTGACAACATGTCCCAAATATTTTACTTCGGGTTTGAAAAACTCGCACTTGGAAGGTTTTAATTTCGAATTGTGTTTTTCTAATCTAGTGAATACACCCTCTAATCTCTGTAACTGTTCTTCAAATGTAGATGAAAAGATAAGAATGTCATCCAAAAATATTAAACACTCTTTAATATTAATTTCACCCATACAGGTCTCCATTAATCACTGAAACGTAGCGGGTGCATGGGTTAATCCAAAAGCCATGCGATTACATTCATAAAATCCTAAAGGACCTAATGCAAAAGCTGGTTTATGCTTCTCTTCCTCTATGATCTCAACTTGCCGATAACCAGACTGAAGATCTAACTTTGAAAAATACTTACTTCCCAAAAGAGTATATATTGTCTCATACAAAACCTGAAAGAACCGTCAGCTGTTTTATCAAGTACCATATTTGAACATTATGGACTCTTAGATTATCTAATTGCTCCGGCCTCTAGCATTTCTTTAAGATGTTGCCTTACCTCTTCATACATTGCAGGTGGTATTCTCCTGTATGGTTCTTTGAACAGTGTATGATCTGACAGCCTTATTTCATGTTCTACTAGATCGGTTCTTCCAATGTCAATAAAGGACGTCGAAAAAATATGTTTCCACCTATTCAAGAAAGCATAACTCTTTTCTAACTGATCCTTAGACAAATTAGTTTCATTAACCTTGACTCCTCCTTCTACTAAATTGACATTTAAGATGTTTGACTTGCATTTGTCTTTGATGATTCCCAAGTATCAACAATTTTGGCGGTATTTAACTTACATGTACATATTACAGACATTGGTTGAATGTCAATATCCTGAGCCGACATATTGCAGACTCGCACGGGAACTCTTGAGGTTTTACCATTTTTAATAGATACAACCCTGGGACAAACTAAAATACTTTGGTTTGGAACTGTATCTGTTTGCTCTGTAATAGCTGTATCTACATTATTGGCATTCACTGATTTCACTATCACCGATAGGGTTTTAACCTCATGTGGTCCAATTGTAATATAACATATGTTCGTTGTTTTGACAGCAATCCCACTAGCACTTAAGTTTGAAAAAGCTACCTCCCATTCATCTGGTTCGCGGGTATGTTAAGGCAGGTCAAGCTTCAGTTATGCACGTAAACTGCATAATTTCTAAAATCTGTCTTACATAGAGAGAGGGAGCTACTAACTCTTAAAAACTATTTTGGTTGTTTACATGAGAACATAACACTATGACAAACATGCGCTTCCGTATGACGTCATTGCATGTCTGTTATAAATAGATCATGGAGGTACCTTAATAGAAAAATGTAAAAGTAACACATTATCCCAAGATTCAAATATTGGTCTAACTGGCGATAATGACGTTAAAATACCCATAGTATATCAAAATTACTGATAGAATCCTACCACTTTCAATAAGAAATAATTATTGAACATTTAAACACGAAACCATCTAGCTCATGTTTTACATTTTGCATGATGCTATGTAGTTTTCTTTAAAAGTTTTCTTAACAGTGGATTATATCAGTAATTGCCGTGTACATTAGTTTATGACCTTTCAAATGGTGTATAAAAAATCTCTAAAAGTATGCGGGCTGCTCTGGTACTTTTGCAGTTTTATTTCAGTCTGTGACAGAGGAAAATCGGATCGACATGCTAAATGGAATGTTTTCTCCATTAAACAAAGTTGTCAATGAATGATATCAACATACCTTCTTAATATCAATAAATTCTCAGCGCTTCACATATATATTCCATATATCCCATGTCATATATTTCAAATACTCTACATTTTTTCAATACTTGCATGGCGCACATAAACAAATTCCTTACATGTGTCAACGTCACTTGATGTATAGTCATGACGTCATCAGTTTACTTTCATAACGATCAGACAGAAATTACACAACACCAGTATAGCATTTCGAATGTCGTTGGATCTTAGTAGCTGCATGGTTTATTTTATGCATAACTAAAACTTAAATAAAAAATAAAATCGAAATTTAATATATACTTAGTGATATACTTATTTCAATTATGATGTCACATTGTTCGCGGATTTTATCCCAGTAAAAATTTTCATAACCTGCCTTAACGTACCCGCGTTCCTCTAAATCCTCATATTGTGAAAACTCTTTGCATATTTTGATAATATTAGTGCCCACACTTATAGGGACCTTACTACTATATTATATTCCTTTTGAGACCAATACGGGTGTATAAATTGGTTTAGAAGATAGAAAAGGGATCTTAAGCTCTACCTCTACATAACCTGAAAATGGTAATGCGCTACCCTCAGCAGTATAGACCTTCAATTCAAAATCTTCAATATCACACAAAACAGGCTTATTTTCAAACAAATTATAAAATTGCCCTGACATGCAAGTAATCATTGAACCGGTATCAATCAAGACTTCGGCTTCAACTCCGTTAATATATAGTTTGCTCTCATTCGGTTCACCTACCATCCTTGATAATAGATATGAAGAATTTTTAGTAGGGCTTTTACTATTTTCTCGTTCCACCACCATTCGCCCTGTAATAGAAGAGGTTACTCTTTTAACTGAGAGTCTGCTTGTTCTGTTTTGATAGCATAATTTTGGCCTCGACCTTTGCCTCTACTATGATCTCTACTCCTATTGTTATAACTTTGGCCTCGTCCTTGCTTTATTTTCTGTTGATGACTTATCTAGCCTTCAAAGTTCAATGGAAACACATTGTTGTTGGATTTTTTCTAGAACAAAATGATGAAACCAAATCCTTAAATTTACTTATTACTTAAATAGCCTACATAATATACAAACATAAAATTTTATGTAGATTAGATTCTTTGAGTGAAACGACTTTTAATATGTATAATCATGTTAAAAAATCATTATGTTTCTAAACATCAGTATTGAAGTATATAAATGCAAAACAGCGTTCATTTTTTAACATCTTTATAAATTAATGTAACTTGACTGCTGTGAAGAGACCAGTATTTACTATCCTTAGATATGTATCATTATAACTATATGGTCAACTTAGAACTACATTTTTATATATTATTCCTTCAGTAATGTCTATGTTATTCTACTGTTGATATATCTACATCGACGTTGTATATAATATGTTTATGACTTCGAAAAATATTTGTTATTATACATATAGTGATATTATGTATCTTCATATCAATTATATATATGCTTTATATAAAATAACAATTATGATAAAATACATTCAATCCAATGGGCCCCTGGCAACATTGGTGAGAATTAAGAAGAAGTATTTGAGGATATTTTATCCCAAATAGTATGTATACTTTTTAAGAAATGATGAAATTGTTTTTAAAAAAAGACTTTTCAAACCAGTCCAAAATGTACTCCTAAGGATTCCATCTTTCGCTACTGCATCAATGTGACCAAAAGTTATAGCTTTTGACAAGGTATCTTCTAACCTTTAAGCATATACAATGATATACTCATTGTCCTTTTGAAAATCATTATAAAATGACTGCAGTTCTAACATTTGAATCTTTTCCCGTTACTAACTTCATTTGTCCATTTCATTTTATTGTTGTGATTGAGTCTGTAGAAATGGTTTACTAGTATGCTAAAAGGAACAGGACTTTCATTAGCATTATTGACGGAATTTGTTTTCATTGGATAATAAGTGATTTTCGGCTTGTTCAGTGATAAAAAAATCGTCATCGCTTGAAAAGTTCTCGCTTCTATTTTTAGAAGTCATAATTAGCTGGCGGTCAAAGTGGAATGTACTAAAGGATACTAACAACTGTTTAAAAAATTCACCAGGGGTTTATCAATTTTTCCAACAAATGTACTCTGAGCAAAAGAAAGTTGACCATTTGTTAGTTACTCAGTGGATAGTAAATTTAACCAGAATAGTTTTGGAGATATTTCCCCAGCTGTATATCTAAATGAAAGACAGCTTTTATGTATCCTATTGTATAGAAATACTTGTACTCTAATTAAAGCCAGCGAAATTCCATGGAATGTCCTTTTGGAACCGGACACTTCAACAGTAGCACTGTTTGGTCTATAATCACTTTTTCTTCAAACTATAGGATATGCATTGAATGTAAGATAAAACAAGTTATATACACTCTACAGATAAATCATTTATTGATAATATTCCATTTGAAATACGATTCCTATGTCCACCATAGTGTTTGTATCCGTCCACATTTAATACACCTGTAAAGTAACGAAAACATTGTGATCAAAAAATTAAAACACGTAGTAAGTAAATCCAGAATGAAGCACAAAATCAACCAATCTATTTCCGATCTTTTACCTCAAAGTCAATATATATATGCTACAACATGAACTTGAACAGTTTATCCTCCATGAACATAATTGCTGCTGCCAAATGCACCGCCCAATTTCCCGCCATATTGTCCAAGATATTCACCATCATATATAGAATGTGGATAGAATCTACCGCCAAAACGTGGAACAAATCCACCATGATATGATGCAATTATTTTTTGACCAAATCTTCAACCCGCGAGTAGGCAGATGGGGAAAAGGAAATTGATGTACATTCGCATTTTCTGTGAAAATCAAAATGTAACATGTTGAATGCAAATTGGCAAAATGATTAAAAGATCAATCAGAGAGTTTAAGTGCCAATCACACCACGTTTGATAGTTTCTATAATCAGGATCGGTTGCGAACACCGCAATGATATCCATGCGTGATAGAATAATGGAAAATTTAAAATAACAAGCAATGGTAAATGTTATAAAGATTTCAAATTTAAGAGTTAACACTTTTTTTGGCACGCTGTGTTTGGCTGTAATAGCTCTAAAACTTCATTGTTATTTCGACTTCAAACATTTCGGTTGAGCATCACTGAAGAGACATTATTTGTCGAAAAGTGCATCTGGTGCATCAAAATTGGTACCGTATAAATTTTACATTACAAAAATACGAACACTGATACATCAGATGTTTGATTCTGTGTTTAGCAGGAGTAAGGATCCCATCTTGACTATCCCCACTCGCCGTGAGACCTATATCTTGATCAAGTTCCATAGAATATTTCGTATCAAAGCAATATGTAAAGAGCAAAGTAAAAATGTAACAAAGCATGTCAGACAACAATTGGTCTAATGACAAGTTTATTTCTTGATTAAATCATCAGAACGACGGTTGAGTTTGCGAAATGTTGAATTCTGCAATTCATTTGTCACTAGGTTAGTTCAATTCAAATCTTTATCATACACAGAAATTGCTCTCGGGTCTTAAATCATGTGAGAAATAAGAACACCAAATGCAGATCATAATGAAATCGTGTGAAGTTTCCAATGGAGAAGTTAAAATCATACTGTGTTTTATAAAGTTGTAATATTGCAATGAAGTATTAAACAAGTATATCTCGAATTTAGAAGGAGCGAGAGAGGAAGAGAATGAAGAACGAAGGAAAGAGGGAGAAATCAGTTCCGTTACCCAATCTATACATAATATACATTTTAAAGCAATTTTATGATTAATAGTATAAACATAAGAGCGATTCTGGGGATACCCGTATTCTACATGTAAAACTAAACACAACGAGCAGAGATTAAACACATTAACTCAATAAACAATACAAAATTAAGAGAACAAACATGCGGTTATAATAGCTCTAAAACTTCATTGTTATTTCGGATTTCAAACATTTCGGTTGAGCATCACTGAAGAGACATTATTTGTCGAAATGCGCATCTGGTGCATCAAAATTGGTATCGTATAAGTTTTACATTATGACCCCTAGGTCGAGGCCTCTGTTGGTGGACTTTTAGTCCCCGAGGGTCTCTACAGCCCAGTAGCTAAGTACTTCGGTACTAGCTTGAAAATACGAATGTATATTTAATTGCTATTATAAAATTTAGAAATTCATTTCAAAATTAAGGATTATCTCCCTCATGCATAGCTCTTATCCTTAGACGAATTTGACTCCACTTTTTTGGCACGCTGTTTTTCGGCTATAATAGTTCTAAAACTTCATTGTTATTTCGGATTTGAAACATCTCGGTTGAGCATCACTAAAGAGACATTATTTGTCGAAATGCGCATCTGGTGCATCAAAATTGGTACCGTATAAGTTTTACATGCAAACAAGGACCTCTGGAAATATAAGGGAAGGGACGAGGTGCCTAAGAGAAGTATGCATCTTCTTCTCATCGGTAACATCCTCTCTACTGATCCATAGTCAAATTCGATAAAGGCCTGACAATGCGGGTTGGATAGTATTTGATCGAACTATAGGTTATATATACATGGGTATAAGTAAGATCATTATAACAATCATAAAATTTGCAATTTGTTGACTGCAAATCGAGTTTTATGTCAGTAGCTCGTTTCGATTTGAACATTGATGGTACGCAAAACTTTTATCATCTATGGAATCAATGGAGGAAGATAAACCCCATATCTAGGTGATTAATTGAAAATTGCTACATAAATATTGGAATATTGACGATGGAGAGGCTGAATTCATCCCGTTTGTCATAAAGTTAAATTGTTCGTTTGCAGTTATAGATATGTTCAATAAAGATAGTTCATGTGTCGTTTGTTGCAGAAATGCGTGTCCAATTAGTTTCAAATATTGTTCGAAAACCAAAACCACAACTTTTTAATAGTGCTGTGAAAAAACGAGCAATGATTAATAATCGAATAAAAGTGCATTTCCTTTTTCAGTTATTCAGACAAATAGAATGTTTTAAGTAGCAGTCCATGCAAGAATCATGCAGAAGGTGGCACACTGATAATCTTGGATTTTCATGAAACTTTCAATAACACTTCATGATAAGGATATATGAAAACATACAGAGTAAACACATTGTGCATCATTGGTTGCTATGGAAATCGAAGTTTTTGTGTTTCCATAGCAACCACTGTATTCAGTTTTGTAAAGTGCAGAAGTCTTCTCATCTGAGATGAAAATCACCAACTTGTCTGCTGCTCCTGACGAATCTAAAATCACCACAACGAGTCCAGTATTTATACTGTTTTCTGATTTTTCTTCATAGAAAGGGTTAAACATTGTGTGTCACATTACAAGCTAACCTTATCAAGTAAAGGGTTACTATATGTAGGACAAAATAAAGAAAACAGACATAGTTGACATCATAAATCACACGTGTTTATCGAAATAACAGGATGTAAAGCAGGAAATAACCTTTTGTTGGAAAGGTTTTTTTTATTGAATCAGTTCCATTTATTCCGTATTAGCAATGGGACGAATGAATATGGGTTACTGTACAATAAAGTGTTCCAAAACTTGACAACTTTTTAGCTCACCTGAGCTGAAAGCTCAAGTGAGCTTTTCTGATCACCTGTATTCCGGCGTCCGTCCGTCTGTCCGTCTGTCTGTCTGTAAACTTTTCACATTTTCAACTTCTTCTCAACAACCACTGGGCCAATTTCAACCAAAGTTGGCACAAAGCATCCTTAGGTAAAGGGAATTCTAAATTGTTAAAATAAAGGACCAGGCCATCTTCCAAGGGGAGATAATCAAGAAAAGGTAAAAATAGGGTAGAGTCATTAAAAAATCTTCTTCTCAAGAACCACTGGGCCAGAAAAGATGAAATTTATAGATAAGCTTTATTAGGTAATGTAGATTCTAAATTGTTAAAACCATGGCCCCGGAGGTCGGATGGGGCCACAATAGGGGATCAAAGTTTTACATACAAATAAATAGGGAAAAGCTTTAAAAATCTTCTTCTCAAGAACCACTGAGCCAGAAAAGCTGAGATTTATATGAAAGCTTTCTTATATAATGCAGATTCTAAATTGTTAAAATCATGGCCCCCGGGGGTCGGATGGGGCCACAATAGGGGATCAAAGTTTTACATACAAATATATAGGGAAAATCTTTAAAAATCTTCTTCTCAAGAACCACTAAGCCAGAAAAGCTGAGATTAATATGAAAGCTTCCTTATATAATGCAGATTCTAAATTGTTAAAATCATGGCGCCCTGGGGTAGGATGGGGCCACAATACGGGGTCAAAGTTTTACATACAAATATATAGGATTTTTTTTTAAAAATCTTCTTCCCAAGAACCACTGAGCCAGAAAAGCTGAGATTTATATGAAAGCTTCCTAATATAGTACAGATTCTAAATTGTTAAAATCATGGCCCCCGGGGGTCGGATGGGGCCACAATAGGGGGTCAAAGTTTTACATACAAATATATAGGAAAAATCTTTAAAAATCTTCTTCCCAAGAACCACTGAGCCAGAAAAGCTGAGATTAATATGAAAGCTTCCTGATATAGTACAGATTATAAATGGTTAAAATCATGGCCCCCGGGGATCGGATGGGGCCACAATAGGGGGTCGAAGTTTTACATACAAATATATAGGAAAAATCTTTAAAAAATCTTCTTCCCAGAACCACTAAGCCAGAAAAGCTGAGATTTATATGAAAGCTTTCTGATATAGTGAAGATTCAGGTTTGTTAAAATCATGGCCCCCGGGGGTAGGATGGGGCCACAATAGGGGGTCAAAGTTTTACATACAAATATATAGGAAAAATCTTTAAAAATTTTCTTCTCAAGAACCACTGAGCCAGAAAAGCTGAGATTAATATGAAAGCTTCCTGATATAGTACAGATTATAAATTGTTAAAATCATGGCCCCCGGGGATCGGATGGGGCCACAATAGGGGGTCAAAGTTTGTTGGGTTTTTTTGTTTTTTTGTTGTTGTTTTTTTCGTTTTTCTTTTTTCTTTTTTTTTCCTTTTTTTGATATAGTGCAGATTCAAGTTTGTTAAAATCATGGACCCCGGGGATTGGATGGGGCCTTAAGGGGGACATCAAAGTTTTACATACAAATTTATAGGAAAAATCTTTTAAAATCTTCTTCTCAAGAACCACTGAGCCAGAAAAGCTGAGATTTATTTGAAAGCTTCCTGATATAGTGCAGATTATAAATTGTTAAGATCATGTTCCCCGGGGGTCGGATGGGGCCACAATAGGGGGTCGAAGTTTTACATACAAATATATAGGAAAAATCTTTAAAAATCTTCTTCCCAGAACCACTAAGCCAGAAAAGCTGAGATTTATATGAAAGCTTTCTGATATAGTGCAGATTCAGGTTTGTTAAAATCATGGCCCCCTAGGGTAGGATGGGGCCACAATAGGGGATCAAAGTTTTACATACAAATATATAGGGAAAATCTTTAAAAATCTTCTTCTCAAGAACCATTGGGCCAAAGAAGTTCACATTTACATGAAAGCTTTCTGACATAGTGTAGATTCAAGTTTGCAAAAACCATGGCCTCCAGGGGTAGGTTTGGGGCCATAATAGGGACTACGGTTTTACATGCAAATAGATATGAAAAATCTTCTGATATGGACCAAGGTGACTCAGGTGAGCGATGTGGCCCATGGACCTCTTGTTTAGAGATGTATCCAATGATCCAGTAAAAGTTATATTGTATTCTTTATGGAATGAATGGGTAGATCACTTACTGTTATCGTCAATTTGTCATATAGAATAAGGGAATCCACCCCACAATCCGACTAAGGCCACACCAAATCGATTATCTGGTTCTCAGACAATTTTTTTTCTTCAAAAAATGGGCAGGTAGGTAGATAGGGGGTTTAGTTTTTCAGTTTATCTCCATGTCACAAATGGGTAAGGATTTTTTGTCCGTGTTTTTTTTTTTGTGTGTGTGTGTTGTGAAGAAAGTTAAGGTTTTACAAATGGTATTCAACAACGTATAGCTTCTTTTCATTCTGTTTTTTTGTCTTGTTTTATATGTATGTCATGCTTTTATATTGTAGATCTTTATGCAAATAAAGTAAATACAAAATAGTCTGTTTTTGAAATTCCTAGCTCTAACTCAGCCAGTCAATAAACAACTTTGTCAAAACATCTCGTTTATTATTTTCATTTGGTCTTTTAGGTAGTTTCAGTTTTTCTCGGGCCTCCAGCAAAACGGCAAACGCTGGTTTCTTCTGTGTCAAAGGTTCATCTGACGAGGGCAAATTACTTTTAAATATCTCCCAAAAAGTTCAACCACTTTGGAAATTTTCACTGTTGAAAAAACCTCATCGCTATCAGCCGTTTTGTGTCGACCTACGAAAACACTTCAACTCGGCTTTGCTTTCATCAATTTATTCCTTCACGGTTTCAATTTCTTTAAATTCATCGTCCAGAAGTTTCTTGCAAACCGTATCAACTGTCAAAGACGAGTCTACCGGTAGAATTGTCCATGGGACAATCAGTTTTGCGTTAAAATAATATCAATGCTGACAAGAACTGTTTCTGTCGCCATATTGTTTACATCAACTAAGCAGCACGTCTTATTCAGCAAGGCGCTTTACGATTTTGGCGCCAAAACACGAATTTTATTTTCACGGATCAAACACGGGCGGCGGCGATTTTTTTTTCAGGTGGCAATAAACTCGTGTCAGCGGTCGATTTGGGGGGGGGGGTCTAAGAACCAGAGAATCGATTTGATGTAGCCTAGCATATATGATAATCATTGAAAAGCGTATATATATATGCACTTGTATATTGTCATCTTACGACATTGGTATATGGTAATCTACCCTTATATTGAATGTATGGTTCAACAGAGCTAAGGTGAGAATTTTTTTTAAAATGTGTTTTTACCAGCGATACATGCACATGTATATGGCAATTGATATATTTATAGAATTGATGAAAAAACGATCTGTTTTCAGTTGATGATCAGTATATTGTTTTACTTTAACGGGAGATAACTCGCGTTTGTTGATGGCATTAATTATCTAGAGGTGAGACCGCGGAGAGGACAGCGGAACCACGGGGGAAGCGCGGGATCTGCAGGGTTAACTGATATATATCGCGGTAGCTCCATCCCGCGGGAGGGGTCGGAAAATACGGGATCCGCGTTGGCCGTACTGAATTTACTATCGCTATTTTATACACCATTATGTGTGACGTTATATGCGCCCTCGGGTTTGAAAACATCTATTAGCCATTTCATAAACAGATCAGATTCAATCGACAAGAACCAATTATCACGTTAACGGGGGTGTAAATAAGATTACATTAAGGTGCTTGGTGCGATGTAAGGGTGTACTAGTTGTCGGTAGAAAGGATTTAGACTGAATACTTTCAATTTGTCGAAGGAAGGTATACAAAAAAGACGTGGATCAAAAAATTGTTGCAGCAAGAACTTTACTTTAAAAAAAAACACCCAGTCACCTTTTCAAACACCACTTGGAGAGAGATCAACTGCGAAAAATAGATATATCAAAGCTAAGCACTGGTAAGGGTACGGCATATCATTCTGTTCTGGTCCTCAAATTCAATACACACTCGCATCAACTGACCTTCACCTTGTAACAACATAACTTTGCTCCTAGTATCTAACAACTGGTAGATTTACAAGAATGTTAAAGATACAAAATAATTGAACTTTTAATTATAAATAATAGAATATTGTATTTCTTAACAAAAAAATGAATTATAAAATTATTTTTCATTGAACTCGTAAAATCATTAGACTGTGTCAAAACAACGCCGTGCTCCCACTTCCTAACGACGTGCAGATCACAATTCAAAAACCATTAGATTGTGTCGAATCAAATAATTTGACGTTGTAGACGTTAACATCAACTATCCTCTAGCATGTTAAACACGCTGTTTTGAGATTAATTCAAATAATGTCGTAATTAATAGTTTACCCGTTTAATGTATAATTATAAAATGTATAAATAGCCATTCTGTGGGCTAACTTCTTACTAATAATTGTATATTTAACATGCAATGTTTTATTTTAACAATGCTATTCCGTTTTTAAAAGCAAAAATGATAAAGTAAATAACACCCTCTCCCTCACTCATGTAAATGATAAAACAATTACGGAATAAATGCTATAGCATAATTTTATATAAATGATAAAGCTGATTGTTATTTTGGTTGTGCAATATAAATGATAAAGTAACATTTACGGAATAAATGCCTCTGTATATATACCCATGTCATTTGATTCACAATGTTCCGCCCGTTATATCAATGGAAATTAGATGATTTGCGTCGGTATATACTCATGTTATTTGATTCCCATGATTCATGGATTATAAGTAACTAGCGAATCAAATAACGTGACGTGAGCACACACACACACACACACACACATACACACACACACACACACACACACACACACACACACACACACATATATATATATATATATATATATATATATATATATATATATATATATATATATTGATGGGCAAAAAATCTTCCAAAAGCTTGAGGGCATTGTTACCTGACTGTTCATATTTTTCATCTGTTCAGCATGTCAAAAGGAAAACATGTTTGATGGGGACTGAGAAATTTTTTAGTTGTTGATATTGTACATGTCTGAATGTTTCGATATCCCAATTTCTTCTTTTCCCCACTATCCTTGTATGTCAATAACTGTCTGTTATGAGGATCTGTGGGTTCAAATCCCACCACTACTTATGTATATGATCCAGAGTAGTGAGTACTATAGGGAGATCCTCATTGTCTGACTAATAATGCAATAATGATCTGTAATTTATATGCCTTTGTGATAGTAACTGTTTTGATTTTGTTATCCTAATTTTTTATTCTTTATCCATATACCCTTAATCGTTGCTAATTTTCTGTTATGAGGATCTGTGGGTTCAAATCCCACTACTAATATATATTTGATCCGAAGTAGTGCATAATATATCAGTGAGATCCCCAATGTCTCTCTAATAGTGTTATAATTAAATTAATGAAAGACTGCTTCAAGTGTATTCACTCAATGATTTTAAATTGTTTCTTGAATTATTGTCAAAATCTATGTTAGTTTCAGCTTTTATTCATCTATTAGAAAATCATTATGTTATTTTTCAAACCCATGTATTCCAAATGCTAATATTATGTGTGTTGTTTATTTTTTCGTTTGAGGATCTATTGTTTAAAACTCACCACTACTGCAAGAAATAATTGTAACTTCTTTTCTTTAGATCAATATGTATGAATAAATGTCAAAAACTAATCATCAATCATAATTGAGGTTTTCCCAGAAAATACATGGAACACATTTACACTTACATTTTTGACAAATTTAGGGAAGTGTGTTCCCTTTTAAATCTACCAGTCTTTATAAAAGAAGAGTTTGTTAATGAATAACCTGTGTGGCTATATTTACATAGTTTTATTTGAGGCTGCTGAATTTCAGGTACACAATTATCAATGAAAGATGAGGGAGTTGCTGCATGGTGATCCCGCTGTAAATCCTGTGCCTGTGGATTCCTCCATTCAGCCATCATCATCAGCAACACCTTTCCCATAGAAGAAGAAGACTAAAGTTGTCAGCATATCAAAGGATCTAAGCTGGGTGGCATCATTTAAAGAGGACTTGCATCAAATGCATGCCGAGAGGATGGAGGATGAGAAAAAGCTGTTGGCTTTAGAAGAAAGGAGAGTTGTTGCACTTGAGAAACTGGCTGATTTTGTTCACAAATAAACTGTGAATACTGATCACATATATGCCATACATTGAAGGGAACAGGATAACACATATATACAATGTGTAGGAATCTGCTCATTCAGAATATAAATCCTCTTTCTGAAACTAAATGTGTGAGTATGGAAATTGATTTCAGAGGTGTAGGGGAACAAGGTGTATCAAAACATTTTGTAACATATAACTCATGGCTGCTTCATCATTTATTAGGGTCCTGCCATATGGTGGGTGCCCTATAGTAATAACTTTGTCCGTCTGTCTGTCAGTACTTTCTGTAACACACATTCATTAAAGTTTTCAGGGGAAGATTTTCATAAATATACATATTACTTTGATTAGAAAGAGGTAGACCCCTTCGATTTTCACATTTATCAACTTTGTCTTTATTTATTTGAAGGTCTTTTATGGCGTGTAAAGCATTACAATATTATACAAATCTTGATGTATATTTGATGATCTTAATATTTATATCCAAAAGTTTTTATTTATATGTGATAAATCTTGATTTATATTCGATAATCTTGTTATTTATCTTCGATAAATCTTGGTTTGTATTTGATAATCTTGTTATTTGATAAATTGAAAAAGATTATCGATTATAAATCAAAATTCATCTAATACAGATAACAAGATTATCGAATAAAAATCAAGATTTATCGCATATAAATCAAAGTTTTCGCATATAAATATCAAGATACTTGAGTATACATGTACATAAAATACTGCCTATAATATATATATCAAGATTATTGAATATATATTAAGATTTTTGTATATGAATATCAAGACTATCGAATACAAATCAAGATTTTCGCATATAAATATCAAGACTGTAGAATATAAATCAAGATTTTTGCATATGAATTAGAATTTGTATAATATTGTGGCATTTGACAAACCATAGTCTTTATCTAGTTAATTATATGACTTTATCGACAGTATCACACAGTACGACTACACATGTTTGATATTTAATAAAATAATAGCACTTTCTATATATAATGCATATGTATGTACGTGTGATATATATATATATATATATATATATATATATATATATATATATATATATCCAATAATAAAAGTCAAGAAACACAAAATTCGAATAACATTTCACTGTTAGCGCTTTCGGCTTTAATGCCTCTTCAGACAGTTATAAAATCAAATAATATTGCTAGGTAACGTCAACATATCACGACGTAAGTAATTGTCCTTTGTGACGTCATAATAAATTACACTGGTAGCGGTATAATACACACAATATTAGACAAAACTTGGAAATCAATTACAGATTTCAGTTCAATGTAGTTTCAATTTTACACAGTTATTTTCTATTAAGTTTGGGATTAAACAATTTTATAAAGTATTCCTCCTTTGTAACTCTGGAAATTTCGCAGTCATTATACATTTTATAAAATGGAAATATGTTGAAATCTCCATGATCACAATTGGCAAAATGTTCGGAACATGGCGAATTTCTTATACTTGGATCACGAATTTGCTGCTTGTGGACGCGCACACGGGCGTTCAGTTTGTTGGTTTGTCCGATATAGTTTTCATTACAGGTAGGGCAGGTCATACAATATATTACATTTTCGGATTTGCATGTCATGTTAGAATTTGGTGTTAATTTTTTGCCGCATTTAAGAATTTTTTCTCTGCCTTCCTCTAGATGATTGCATGTACCGCAACGTGAATCACCACATTTTTGCACGGATTTGGAATTTTCCGTAGTAAATCGGGCACGCGTTAGAATTCTCTTCAGATTAGGAGCCTGTCTTCTGCTGTTTTTCATTTGAGATTCTTTTATCAGGTTTTTGAGATTTTGGGATTGTTCTAATATAGGAAAAAATCTTCTAGCTGTTCCAAAAATATTGTGGTTGCGAGGGTTATGCGTAATTACAAAAGGAATATCGTTGTTTACATCGTTTTCTTCGTGTCGGGAGTTTCTTAAGATGGATATAGGTGTGTTCCGTGCTTTGGTAATTCCGTCATTAATGAGGTTTTCCGGATAATGTTGTCGCCGAAGGTATACTTTCAATTCCTCCAGTCTTTTTGACCGTAATGAAGTATCCATAATTATTGTACATATCCGTCTAGCCATGTTGTATGGAATGTTACGTTTAGTATGGGAAGGGTGGCATGAATGGAAATCCAAATATTGATGTGAATCTGTTTCTTTGCAATAAAGATCCGTGATTATATTGGTATCATCCTTAATGATTCGGAGATCCAAAAACGGTAGTTCTTTATCACTCACATCCATAATAAATTGAATTGATTGATGTAATTGATTGATTTCAGCACGGAATTTTTGTAAATCATCTGTAGTTTTATTCCAAAAAATGAAAATATCATCGAAGTATCTTTTCCAATTATGTTGAATATATTGTGCAAAATTTGCATCAAACATCTTTTGATGTTACCAGTCTGTACACCAACATACCACATGACTTGGGACTAGAAGCAGTGAAATGTCGTGGCCTTTTCAGTGCTTATATATATATATATATATATATATATATATATATATATATATATATATATATATATATATATAAAATCTGTAATTGGAATTTTTCGTTCCTTTTCTTTTGACCTGTTTGTGTTTCACTTCTGTAATTCAATATCTTGTATATTTTCTTATTTCGACTATTAGCGAAGGCAAGTGGTAGAATACGTGATGACATAACAGGTTCATCCTCTTCGTTCAAATGATCCCGAGCAACATGTTTTCAATGTTTCTTAACTGCTTGTATTACACTTAAAATTCTTAAAAAGTTAGTATGCACCCCACCATAAATATTTTTCAATTGATTATACATAGATAAAAACATCCATCTTTATTTATCAATGATTTTCCCCAAAAAAATGTAATTTTCACCCCATGATGTTAAACAATAGGTTTATTATCTACTTGTATATTCTCATTGTACCATATTACACTTTTACACATTTCTTTGGTAGCATTGTTTTTATCAAAACACATGCAAGATTTTTGTTTCAGAATTTAAATACATCCACCCAGAATTGATTATTATAGCTCTCAATGTTTTTAATATAAGTTTAAATAGGTCCTAATTTAATTATTTTGTAAATATCTACATTTTCTCCTAGAATATGCTCCCACTTTGGTGCACCTGAAGTTTGTAAGATTTTTAACCGACGAAATTTTTCAAAGTTTTCAATATCTCCCATTTCAAAATTTCCATCTATGTATCCTTGAGTGACTACTATTTTACAATTTAGAGATTGCTAATTAAAAACAGCTATTCGTCCTGGTGTTAAATTTCTTTTCCATTGATTTAATAAAATTTGGATAGACAAGACACTTTCATTATAGTTTGGTTTAACCATTTGTACCAAATCACGCCAGTCTCGAGATTCGAACTCTTCTGTGTAGGAGGTGCATTTAGTGGAACTTTGAATGACTAAGTGGGACAGTATGGACCTACAGTCAGCGAGTAAGATGATGAAATGTATTAAAAGCGGCTTCTCTTTTAATATGTAAATGTGGGAAATACAATATACTATCGAAAGAAATGTTTTACTAACGTGAAAACATAAAAACAATGTCATATTTGCAAGTAATGTCTTAGATATGGTACTTATGACCAACGAAATAACGTGATATAAGAATTCTATGTATTTAATTACTCCCTAAATACTTATAACTTACTTAGGTTGTGTATCAGTCGAATTCGGGTGATCTAACAGTGTATGAGAAACTTAATGAGTACATTCACTTACGCAGTGATGAATATTAGTCCCATTCCCACGTGTAAACAAATTGTTTCGCACCTCACAATATACGAGAGTTCTCCAAAGGGAAATAACTCGGGTGTATCTCGAAACCGGCGTAACGTTTTACTCCCCTAAATCAGCTTTGTGCTATTCACTATCTCTTCCACATAAAACCTCATCCTACCGATCCATATAACCTGACTCTTTGAATAATTAAAGCAATATAAGCTGTCGAGGGCGGGAATTTTTAAACCAAATTTCGTGTGGTCATTAAACAAATATGTATCAGAAATAGATAATCTGCAAGTATCAGCTATCACCTGCTGTTGTTTATACACATATACATGCCTTAACTCGACCGTTTGTTTGAACTGTCCTTCTCTGCAGCCATCGCTAATTAATATTCGGGACGAGATACGAAGATAACCGAGTACTTAGCAGCGCGTGCAAGATGCTGAACTCATCATTAAATCGAAGATGGAGGAATCAGAGGTAAGTGATAAATTTACTCTGTATCAATTTTAAACTTGTTTCTTTCACAGAATTGCTTAAAAACTTAAATAAGCGTCACAAAAAGCACTTTAGGCTAAACTGAAAATAGATTGATATTTGTATATGTGAAGGGGCCCCCAACGGGATATCTATTTTTATCTGTATCTGTGCAAGACGCTGTAAATCGGGTTTTACGTATCATTTTTTGATAGAAAAAATGGATGGAAGAAAAATTTTGTGATAAATTTTAACAATATAAACTTGATTTGTACAAAAATGTTGCAGAGAATTATTTCTCTGATAACACATGTACATACATTCACGAGAGCTGGCTTTTTACTTGAACGTACTTTATATATATATATATATATATATATATATATAGAGAGAGAGAGAGAGAGAGAGAGAGAGAGAGAGAGAGAGCATATTTTTTTTATTTAATTACATTCGTAATAATTGTATAGATAGTTTTCAAATGGATCAAGATCAAGAAGTGTTACACCAAATTCAACAAGTTTCTCAGATGAAGAGTACTCATTGCAAGTGAATGCCATACAAAGAAGAGGATGTGGTAGAGGCAGACAGCCTAGAGCTACTGGGGTAGGAGCAGATTGATTTAACTCTATTCATCCCCCCCACCCACCAAATACAAATTAAGACAACCTACAGCTAATGAGGTAGTGTAGAAGATCCACTCCTCCTTCCACACCCACCAAAAAAAAAAATAGATATATGTAAAAAAGAAAAAAGAAATGTTTTTTATGAGTTCAGGCCTCTAGAAGTCGTGGTCGAGGAAGGCGCAGCAGAGGACGACAGCGAGGGCAGCCAGCAGGGTTGAACAGACTGGAAATGGCAGCACAGGCTCGGCGTGACAGACAGTCTCAGCTTGAAGTATGCATACTTCTAAGCCAAGTAGAATATATAAGGTTCATATTTTAGCCAGCCTTTAATTATCAGAAATTTTATTTTAAAACAAGCAACTTTATTTTCAGGAATGCGTTTCCAATATGGACTTGGCTGCCCTTCAGGAAACTCAAAGATTAGTTTGCAAGAAACAACCCTCATTACTTATGGATGTCCTGAAGTCTGCAGATAACAATGGAGATCCAGCACCGGGGAATCACTCTACAATCCCAGATTGGTGCTCATGCACCAGCTGTAAGGAGATGCCTACCGAGAGGGAAAAACTGTGCTGTGGAAAAATACCCCAAAATTGCCACACAAAATTAGCTGTAAGTTTTCATTTGTTCAAAATTTAAAACAAATTAATACCATACTGAATAGAAAATAATCATTAATTTCCTAATCTGCAATGTAATGTTATCATTTCTAGGATTTCTATACCATAGTCCTAGATGAACTGGTTCTGGAAGTTGCCATGAGATTTAGAAATGATGCTGTGGCAGAACCTAGAGATGACAATTACAACAGAGCTCATCGACACACTGCTTACAGACAATATGTCATGTGAATGCATGGTCGTCTTGGAGCTGGAAACCGGAAGGTCATTCTAAGTTGTTGTATATGGAGGATTAGAGACCAGTATCCTGACCTTCTGGTCAATATGTGGGATACATTGAAGGAGTCTTAGGTTGATAATGACAAGATTTCATCCATATCTTATATGACTGATGATTTATCTAATTCAAAGTTCATCTTAACATTGAAATACATATGTGGCATTTTTCATTCATCAATTTAAAAGGAATAATAACAATGTAATACTTGAAACACTATTTCACATGTAAAACTTATTATACGGTACCAATTTTGATGCACCAGATGCGCATTTCGACAAATAATGTCTCTTCAGTGATGCTCAACTGAAATGTTTGAAATCCGAAATAACTATGAAGTTTAGAGCTAAATATAGCCAAAAACAGCGTGCCAAAAAAGTGGAGCCAAATTCGTCCAAGGATAAGAGCTATGCATGAGGGAAATAATCCTTAATTTTGAAATGAATGTACTAAGCTGTTAAAAGTAACAAAGTATGATATACAAAATTATGCACTACCATAAATGGAAGCAGTAAAATAATTGCAATATCATAAATGTTACAGGTATATTGCACATGTATTACAATGGTATAAAACGTCAAAGAAATGTCACTCTTCTTGATTCTGACTGGTGCTCTCAGAAATAAATCGTGATTTCTTTTCTGCCACTAGAGATACTGTTGGTGGTGGAGCGACAGGAGCCAGGGTCTCGGATACGAGTCGTGGATCCTCCACATCATGGACAACTGGCCTATTCATGCCTATAGGGTCAAAGATCCTATTCTACACACACATTTTCATGATATCGGTTGCATAAGGATAGTGCTTTTCTTGTCTTACTGGGTAGGCAGACCATCGCCCACTTTTTTTGCTATAGTACCGCTGATGCCTAAAGAACAATATTCAATGTATTTAATAATGCATTACAACAATCATATATCAAACATATAAGCAAAATGCTCACTGGTATATTGTAGACTTTAACTTTCACTAAATGATCAGAAGTTTTTGAGAAGAAAAAGAAACCTTAATGATCCATCTTTTCTTTTGGTAACCTCTCTGTCAACATTTGCATTGTAGTCCAGTGCAGCGACAGGGTTCCTAGCTCTGTACACTGGAGGTGTGTAAGAATGGCGCTTTGACGAGTACTTCAAAATGAGGTTTTGGAAATTCTCTAGAGCAGCTGTACTCCTGTAAAAAATGAAAACAAAATCACTAAATACACTCCATGCATGGTGAAATTTTCCTAGAAAGTTTTAATCTAACAAATTAGAAAGCTGGCTCCGGGATCATGAAACTGTCTTAAACTTTAAGATTGTCTTAAATCAATAAAGTTGCACTTAAATCTTAAGACTGGTCTTATAGTGAATCACAAAAAAATCACTTAGGCTTAAGATTGGTATTTTGCCTTAAATTTTAAGACTGCCTTGGAGCTGTCTAAACTTTCTAAGACTATCGCTAAGTTCGTTCAAAATGGCCGTGCTGGTTGCATTTTTGAGGCGAGTAAGAGAAAATTAACATGATGTCCGTCGTTGAAGATGTCTGTCCCTACCATGAAGCGGACAAATCATTTATTTAAGAAAGAATAGACTGTCGGTAGATCGAAAACAGGATCTTGACGTTGAAAATCATATAATGAAAAAAAAATTGTTTTTCTATAAGCAGAGTATTGACATAAAGTTTGTTTACAGGGAAAAAAAGTCAAATCCATGTAATCGAAAAGTAACACCGCTAGCCTAGAAAAATTGAGAGCGGGCGTTTTCAGACATGTAGGCATAAATATGACTTCTTATGTGATCAAAATATCGCAGGATTGATCGCCCGATTGTCCGTTTCACTGCCTGATCGTAGTTCGTAAAGTAGATGTAAATGTGAAAGTAGCACGTGCACATACGACAGTTTCACTAAAAAGTTACGACTACAAAAGTACATGTATTTACCTGACTGAGTTTGTTGACAATATGTGGAAGAAGAAAACAATCATTACTTGCAGTCTGCATTTGCACATGAATAATGTGCAGTCCGAGCCCGAATTTGAAATTAATTAGAGTTATCCTTCTTTGCTACATGTACGCACACAGTCGACAAAATAAATAAAGGCATTGAATTTAATAAAATTATCGCTTCAGTCACTCTTACATTTCCATTTTCATTCATTACTACTTTTAGAAAGAGGGAGGCGACGGGGTCAATACATCAAAATTTGTATGCACATGTATGTAATAACGAAAATAAGTTTCTTTTTAATAAAGGGGGGGGTGTTGGTACATGTATGTGCCTGCGTCAGCATTAGTGATCATAAACTAGACGTTTTAGATACTGAGTATGTTGTTTAAGTCATTTATTTTTTATATCTTTTTGTTACCTCTACGCAAAGGAGTTCCTTGTTGCTATAGCAATTTAAGATTCGAGACTTAGACTTAAGTTAAGACAATCTTAGTTAAGATTTGCTTAAGTTCGTTTTGTGATCCATTTAAGTCAACAGTCTTAGCTAAGTTCAAATCTTAATTTAAAGTCAAAATTTTTACTTAACTTTAAGACGGTTTCATGATCCCGGAGCCTGTTACATATACATATGTATGTTTTTAAATTTTCCTATGGCAACATTTTGATTAGATATGCATGAATATTATAATCGGATAAATCTGGCAATTAAGTTCCAATGTGAGCAAAAATTCAATTTGAATTGTGTATACCGGCAATTAAGGTAGTAAGGAATCTTCTTTAATAGTCTTTTGTTCCTGACAATATCACGCACGGCAACATGTGCTGGGGATCCTGCCTCAAGCCAATCTTTGTCCCCTTCCTCTGTTAATGGGCCATGCTACCATGACCTTCTAGCTCCTGCTCTGTACGGCAAAATCCATTCATGATCATTCACAACATGATGCATGACTCCAAACCAAATGCCCTGAAAAGTAGAACAGTCTAAAGTTTTTTACCCACTCTCTTTTAACACTAATGGAATCATGTGATATTTTTGTTTACAGTTCAAACTTACAATAAACTCTTCTTGTGTATTTGCTACAGAGGCACAAAACCAAAAATGGTTCACTCTCTCTCTTGTCCACTGTAATATTGGCTTTTTGGATTTTTCTTGCCCAGCCTGTAAAATAATATTCAAATTCAGTTCACTTGTTTTAACATTTCCCCAAATTTTGAAAATGTTCAATCAATCAAAGTCTTAAATCATCTCACCTTTATTATTTTTTCCCCAAGGTTTTTTAACCCGTGTCATATGTCAAAAGAATGCTTTATTTGTGGGTACTCCTTTTCTGGAATAAAAACATGTCCAGAATAGTTAAAGGAAGTTTAATTTAAATATGTACTCCTTAAGGAAATCAGAAAAATTTCACATAACTGTGTATATTTTTACAGTGCGTTTTGGCAATTCAGTTAGAAACCCAATAAGCTGAGAGAGAAAAAGAAATACACAGAAACATATTCATTAATGCTTCAATCTGCACGTGTGCACCAGTCACCACTTCCACCACGTTTATTCATTTTTCAAAGAGAAACTGCAGACCTTTTATAAAACATGCCTTTTCAAGGATTGCGCTTTTTCTTCCTGTCATCCTTTTGTCCATGGTCACTAGGCACAGTATCTTGTGGGTCTCATTTTCCATAAACGTGTATGTACAATACTGTGATGAATGACCTGGGCTGTCCATACGACCATCACCTAAGCAACAAAAGATGTTTGTAAATCAACTATGCCCCCTGTGGTGCAAAATTGAAAAAGGATTATACACACAAATCATTTAATTGATATCAGTATCATCAATTCAAATTATTGAGCAGACAATATCTTCCTATGTCAAGAGTGGATTTACCATGTGACCTAAAAATCAATAGGGGTCATCTACTCCTTATACTGTACCAGTGTACCAAGTTTGGTGTCAATCAAGCAAACAATTCTTAAAATATAGGAGACAATACATTACTATGTCCAGTTCAACCATTGACCTTTGACAATGTGACCTCAAAATCAATAGAGGTCATTTACTTCTTATGATATACCAGTGTACCAAATTTAACGTCTGTCAAGAAAAAGGTTCTCAAGATATTGAGCGGTAATATATTCCTATGTCCTGAGTAGAATTACCCTTGATGTTTGACTTGAAAAAACAATAGGGGTCCTCTTCTACTTGTAACCAATCCCCATATGAAATATCATTATCATCAAGTGAATGGTTCTCAAAAGATTGAGCGGACGACATGTGGTCTACTGGCCGACTGACCGACAGGTGCAAACCATTATGCCCTTCTTCTTTGAAGGGGGGCATAAAAATAATTCTGAAAATTTAAACATTATCTCATACTATGACAAAACAAGCCATACAAACATTTGGTTGATATCATACTATTTACTCACCAAGAACAACAACACCCTGGCCTCTGAATTCTTCCAAAATTTCATTCTGATGCCTTTTCCAAATTTCTTCAATCCTTGGGGTGACTTAAGTTCTCTGTATTTTTATGAATGATGAGACAGACATAATTAGAAGCTTCAAGAACTTAGAAAACAGGGAAATCTTTTGAAAATTATTTCCTGAAGTCAGTAAAACTGCTGAGAGCAACACATCCCCACTGTGAACACGTCTATTTAGAAGAGGTTGTGAAAACCATTTGTGTGCCTCATGATTGTTTGCGCAGACCTGGAATGTAAACTATATAAGTACCAGGGTATTTCAAACGAGAAGTCCATGGGCCATATCGCTCACTTGAGTCACCTTGGCCCATATTTAAAGATTTTCCCTACACATTTACGTGTAAAACTTCGATCCCTATTGTGCCTCCAATTTACCCCTGGGGACCATGATTTTTTCAGACTTGAATCTGCACTATGTCAGAAAGTTTTCATGTAAATATATACTTTTCTGGCCCAGTGGATCTTGAGAAGAATAGTTTTAAAGATTTTCACTATATATTTGTATGTAAAAGTTTGATCCCCTATTGAAGCCCTGAGGGTCATGATTTTAACAAACTTGAATATCCACAATGTCAAGAAGCTTTCATGTAAATTTTAGCTTTTCTGGCCAAGAAGTTCTCGAGAAGATTTTAAAATGACCCCGCCCACCCAATTATTGCATTTTTGTGATTATCTCCCCTTTGGAGGGTGCATGGTCCTTCATTTGAACAAACTTGAATCCCCTTCACCCAAGGATGATTTGTATCAAGTTTGGTTGAAACTGGCCCATTGGTTCTGGAGAAGAAGTCAAAAGTATGAAAAGTTTACACAGACAGACAGACGACAGACAATAGGTGATCAGAAAAGCTCACTTGAGCTCAGGTGAGCTAAAAAAGATGGATGATGACTTGTAAAAAATGCTTGACATATTAAAAATGATTCTTTTTAGATAATACTGCAAGATAAACTATTCTTTTCTTTCTTGTGGAGCCATTCTCAACATAGAATTAAAAAAGAGGTAATCGTAAAGCAATATGAGGATGGTGGGTTAAAAATGATCAATGTAAAGGCTTTTATAGCCTCTTTAAAATTGTTTTGGATGAGACAACTCATTTTTTCAGATAGGGGTTTACATAATTTTATACCAAATTTAGATCTTAATAAAGTTACTACATGTGGAATAGATAACATAAAAAACATTAAGACATCGCTGAAAAACAAATTTTGGTTGATGTATTTGATTCTTGGATTGAGCTACAGCTTAAACAAAATCCATTTACAGTAACAGTAGATACTCCAATATTTTACAATTCTAACTTTCTTGTGGGTGGGAAAGCATTTCTTAATAAATCCATGTTTCTCAATAATATTAAATACCTTAATGACCTTATTGATGAAGAGGGTTTGTTCCTGACTTATGAATTTTTCTGTAACATTTATCCAAAAGTAAAAATCAATTTTTTAGAATATATGAGTGTCATAAATGCTATTAAAGCATGGATGAAAAAAATCAAGTTTGATAAAAAATTAATTAAATTAACAAACCCTCTGATTATGTCGAGTATATACACTCTTCTACGATGCAAAAAATCAAGACAATTTTATACTCTTCTCAATCAAAACTGCATAGAACCTACTGGTAAAAGAAAGTGGAATGAAATATTTGAATTAAATGACACAGAATGGAAAATGATCTTCAGACTGCCCTTTAAAGTTACAAGTAATTGTAAACTGCAGTGGTTTCAATACAGAATTCTGAGCAAAATTTTAGCTTCAAACTCATACTTATTCAAAATCAAAATTAGAGATGATAAGAATTGTACATTCTGTCAGATAGAAGAAGAAACAATTGAACATTTGTTTTGGGAATGTGATAGTGTTCAGCATTTCTTAAGAGAATTTGAAGTTTATTTTGAACATAAGACCAATCTTCAAATATCAATAACAAAAAATAATTTTATTTTTGGATTTTTGGATGAAAAGAAAACTATACAAAATAATCTTGTTCTTTGGCTGAAATATTATATCTAGACTATGAGGTGTAAAGGGAAGACACTGAATGTAAATGTTGTGATATCGCTAATGAACACATTTTATGAAACTCAAAGACATATTGCATATAAAAATGGTGAAAAAGATTTGTTTGACACCTGCTGGAACCGCTGGAATCAATTATTTCATTGAGTGTTTGTTTGCTGTTGTTTTTTTTTTTTTTTTTTTTTTGTACCCTTTTAAAATATATTAAATAATGACTGAACTCATCTCTCTCTCTCTCTCTCTCTCTCTCTCTCTCTCTCTCTCTCTCTCTCAGAAAATAATATATACATATACCTTTGATAGTTCTTCTAAACATTTTGTACAAGTTTCTTTGCAGAATGTATGTATATATATATATATACTGTGTGTATGTTTAAAAAAAAATAAATATAAAAAAAAAGATAAAACTGCAGGTTGATTTACCCATCTGAGGTACACATCAGAAGACACTACTTCTGATCAAATGTGCACCACAGCTTCACATCCCTTCACACTGCAAATCTTTGCCACTTTTGTTTCTGCCAATGCAACCAGTGCATTAATATAAACCATGGCTGGTCGATCTTGAACTAGTTGTTCAATTTCAGCATTGTTGCGGATTACCTGTACACCGCCGCACTCAAAATGTTCAACACTTTCTTCTTCATCCTCAATCTCTTCTGAATCTGACTCGTCTAGGGTTACACCATGGTCAAGTCTTTAGGCAAAAAAATAAAATACGTGTACATCAGAATTAAAAATGTCATTACAATTAAGTGAACCACTAAGTTATATTGTAAAACTCATACGGTACCAATTTTGATGCACCAGATATATTTCTAATTATTTTAATAATATTTAATCCTATAACCAGTAGTTTGCTTCATGTTATCTAAACTTTTACAATTTAAAAAACAACACCATCAATCTCTTTTAATTAAAACTTATATATTATTTAGCTAATAATTATTATAACAAAAATTACTTTAAAGACAGATGAAACTTGGCTCATATTTTTCCTCATCTGAGGAGTAATTTTGTCCACAAGTCAGTTCTGAAGCACTCATTGTCAATCTAATAAAAAAAATGCATATCAAAATCATCAATTATAAAATAATACATGTCTTGAAAAAATACATTTTAATATGTGTGAAAAGAGCAATTTTGTCAAGTAACTAACCTAAAAGGATCCATAAAACTGTCTGAAAACGGCTTGGAGCTCTTCATCCTTGGTTCTGCAAGTTCTTCAATGCCCGATATACATGTAGCACTCTCAACACTGTAAATATTATATTTTTATATTCTTTCTTTTTTAAGCAAATATTCTTATAATATATAGATTTATGATAGATTTACAATTACTGTGTTTTAAATGTGAGTGCATGTGCTATAGCAATAATACATGTAATGCACTACATCTAGTCGAGTTTTAATCTTCATACTTTGTACATTATACTGACAATTACAGTCCTGAACTGGACACAGGGAGGATCCCATTTAACAGTTAGAGATTCTTAAGCACCGTCCCCTGGTGTCCTTTGCAGTTCTGTAATCATTAATTACTATTATGAGGGTATACACATATGTATATATTTACTGTGGTGCATATATTGCACTATATCTAGTCACAATTAGGTTAATACATGTCAATATTGTCTAAACATTGTCAATATGTTTATGTTATAGCAATGGTACATGTGTCAGATGTAAATACACAACATCTAGTCATATTTTTCAGTCCAAATTCATCATTATTACCAATAACTCCAATACTGCAATCAATCTAAATTATATTGTAATCACAACTTTGTTAACTACATGTATGCTATGTATACACGTCTGTCTCTTGTACATGTCTTAAATGTAAGGTGAAGATAACGAACAGTGATCAATCTCATAATTCCTACAAGCAATACAAAATAGATAGTTGGGCAAACACGGACCCCTGGACACACCAGAGGTGGGATTAGGTGCCTAGGAGGAGTAAGCATCCCCTGTTGACCGGTCACACCCGCCGTGAGCCCCATATCCTGATCAGGTAAACGGAGTTATCGGCAGTCAAATCAGTGTGCCAAGAACGGCTTAACAATTGGTATGAAACACGTCAGACAGCATTTGACCCAATGCGAGGTTGTATTGACGAACTAGATCGTTATAACGACCATAGAATTTGCGAAATGCTGACTTCAATCGAGGCTGTTGAAATCCCTGTACCATCAACTTGTTTGTCAGTAGCTTACCTCGATTTAAAAACTGACTTTACCCAGAACAAGCTCTTGCATATCGAATCAGTTGAGATATATAAACGCCATATGCAGGTGATAATGGAATATTGCTACATAAATGTGGGAAGTTGACGATGGAGAAGCTGAAATCATCCGTTTGTCATACAGTTGAGTTGTCAGTTTGCCGTTATTGTCTACTTTCAATAAAAGATCTAAGTATGAAGCAGAAGTGGACGACTCTGTGGTGTCCTTTATTTCGAGCTCACAGGGATATATCAAATCGACATATGAATGAAAGATACCATTGTTAATAGACAAAACGTCATCGATATATCTAAAAGTCGAATTGAAGGTCACAGCGAGAGATTTTTTCTTCTCACGTAGAAGTTTTTGATTAAATTCTGCTTCATATGAATATAAAAACAGGTCAGCTAACAAAGGAGCACAATTCGTGCCCATGGGAATTCCAACAGACTGTTGGAAGACCTGATCACCAATTATTTCAACTTCAGAGTACTTGTGCGTGAAATCAGAGTGGTGTTTAACAAAGTAAGTTTTTGAATGACTGATCACTAGATATGAATATTTCTGTTTTCCGTTTTTGTTGAAGAAGCAACTGTATATGATGTCAAAAAGTCTAGTCTTTAATTTATCGTGAGGAATGGTCGTCTATAGTGTTGAAAAGTCATAGGTTTTAATGCTATTGATTTGGGAAGAATTCTGTGATTTCAAGTTTACTAAAAGTTCTTTAGAATTTTTTAGAATCCACATTTGATTAACACCACTTCTGGCATATGTAGTCGCACAGTAAGTTTGAAGTTTCTCCTTCACAGCTGTTAACATTTTCGTGAGGAGCAAAGATAGGGGCTTGGTAGAGCACTTACTGGATCCAGCAATGTATCTTTGTTTGTAAGGGTTTTTATGTAGTTTAGGAATCCAGTATAGGTACGGTAACCCATATTCATTCGACCCATTGACTGGAATATTAAATGTGTCTAAAACTGAAGCATGGTTTTGAAGAATTTCGTCTTTTGAAAGGGCAGTTGGAGTATGATTACCAAAAGTGGAATTAATGCCAAATTCGTTTAAAATACAGTTGTAATAACGAGCCTTACAAACAAAGACAATGGTGTTACTAGCTTTGTCAGCTGGAACCAAAACATATTCCTCATATAACCTATCTAATTCTTTTATCACTTCTGGTTTACTAAACACAGAAGGATAGATGGTACGTACTTTGGTTTTCATGTGTCTAATGCGGGATTTTAATATCCCTCTTATGCTTTAACCCATTCTGACAATGTATCAAGTTCTTTTTCATATTTAGCCCATCGTCTGGCATAATCTTCGACAGAACTCATAATAGAGATGAAGTTCTGTCGCCAATTAAAAGACCGAGGTTCTCTGTATTTAGGACCTTTAAGAATAAGTGATTTGAGGTCCTCATTTTCAACTATATCAACATCACCAGTAATGACATGTCCAGTTGGACTGTAGTTGAAAGAAGATGAAGAACAAGAACATGTTGGTGGATTACGTATATGATGGTCTATATCTAAGCACTGCAAAGTTTGTTTATAATTAAAAAGTTTGGATGCAATAGTAGAAGTATAGCTGTAGAAAATACAGGGTGTAGACTTGAACTTGAAATAAGTTGGAATACACGACTGAACCCTTTTATGACGAAGAATGTTGCTTATGTTGACGGCATCTACTCCTTTGTTTGTAAATTTGAGCTTAAGGAACTGACGGCATGATTTGGAAGGAATATCATCCATGGTCCGTGCTGGTTTATAGAGCCTGTGGTAGGCAACATCCATAATCATAGAGTTCAGTCTATATTCAGGTGTTGAAAAATCCAAGTATAGACTATCCATAGCTTCTTCAAATAACGTATGTAAAACCCTCAATGTGTCTTAAATCATAACTGTTCTTTGTACATTTGCCCCTTGTGGGTCCATAATTGGTTAATAAATCATATCATATACAATAAAATGAATAATTTTAAAAATCTTTTTGAACTTGTTTCTGTTAATATATTTAAAACTATGACATGATTCATTTAAAAAAATTTACAAAATGTGTAACAGGCCTAGATACTTACTCTTTTCCAACTTCATCTAGTGAAATGTCTGATAAATCAGACTGTATTAAACAGATTTTCTTCAATGCTGATGGACCAGGCGTTGAAGTAACAGAGGGATGAAGACGTTTTCCGCAGGCACATTTGTCGATTTGTCTTGTTCATCCTTAGCTTCATAGCTAGAACAACGAAATATAAACGTTTACAGATCACAGTTTACCCCTTCCGTACCTCACAATATTTACGTTACCAACTAGCTTATGGAGATGCTTGTTTGTTGTGTATTACTTCAGCAACAAATAACATCGGCTAGATATAAAATAAAGCTTAGAAGACCAATAATGTATTTAGAGTTTTCCCCAATCTTTCTTATAAATATCGTGCAAAATAATGGATATAATATACTACACACTTACTTGTCAAGCAGAATCTGCAACTTCGATGTTTGTTTTCAAAGACAGTTTTGTCCGTAGCTCCGTCCAACGATCGTACTGGTCCCCAATATATATTTTGTTTCTGTTTAATTTAGCATTAGCTTCTCTTTTATTCCTTTTTCTTGCTAAATCTGTTAGTTTTACTTTCGATCCCCATTTCCCCGACATCTTTTACGTAATCTCCGATACTCTGCATGCACATGCGTATATCAGCCTCCGAGGGTTTGACCCAGAGGTCACTTGCATATCTCCGATTACGTCAGGAAAAGACTGTCTTGCAAGACAAAAATTCTGGCACTGCTAATTTTCTCGTTTTCAGTGCGTTTTAGACCTTCGTTGAGTTCAAATTGAGTTTAGAATTTTATATTTCGCATCGAAAAAACGTTTTAGCGACACTTTCGTGATTTAAAAAAATTGCCGCCGCCGACAGCTTATATTGATTTAACTGCAAGACCAGACAAAATTTTGAAATCCTGAAGCTCTTGCAGTGTTACATCCAGTCACATTTTAGAACCATCTAGAAAATTGTGTTATGAAAACATTTCATTACCGATGCGTTTGCTACTTCGTATCTTGATTGCTAGTATTTGTGCGTATAATAAAACTAAATAAGGGGATATTGGGTATTCTTGCTTACAGCCTCTCCCATTCAAAAACCATCTTGTTCTCTCGAGTCGACAGAATACAATGCTTCCGTTTCAAGACCTTAAAACAGAATGTACCCACTCTATTTTCATATCTGATGACATCACAAAATGTTTATATTTTGCCGACAACCCGACGTAGCTATCAAACGCCGACTATTCATTGATATTATGACTAATAATGCATATCTATTGATAGTAATGATAGTAACTACATTGTGCAAAATTCTGCTTCCCTAATCCATAAAAATGCCACTAAAATACCATGACACGTGATACATCAAGCATGGGGGAAATCTTATATGACCCCCCCCCAAAAAAAAAAACTCCGAAAACGTGGCATACTCCGGCTTCACGCAGTACGAGTTAAGTCCCTTTATTGAGAACGAATGAATCAGTTATTGGTTCAAGATAGACAACCCCTGTGTCTTTTTTTAGTGCAATATGCTTATATGTCATCATCGTTAATGCAAGGTGAAGATAACGAACAGTGATCAATCTCATAACTCCTACAAGCAATACAAAATAGATAGTTGGGCAAACACGGACCCCTGAACACACCAGAGGTGGGATCAGGTGCCTAGGAGGAGTAAGTATCCCCTGTTGACCGGTCACACCCGCCGTGAGCCCCATATCCTGATCAATCTCTGTAATCCCAGTATCTTCATCAAGCGCAATAACTGCTTCCTTTACAATATTTACAACAAAGAAAACTTTTTTTTCAACGAGGCATCCTTTTCATCTCCCTTTTTTTCTTACAACAAGTAACAGATTTGGTAAAATATTCTAGTAGGAGAACTAACGGTGAGTGTTTAATTCCAAACATTATGCTTTTCAGTCATTTACTGTGCGTAAATAGTTGTTACTTTTAATTCTATCTGGAACAGCGTTTAACCACTATGGTCGCCGTATTTCAGTTTTGCACACATCAGTTGTGCTTTTAGCTAAACATTCTGTTTTCACCTACAGTTATTACTGTTGGGTTTTTTTATCCCAAGGTAATTATCCATCATTAAGTGTGGAGGACTAAGCAATCTAAAAGGAAGTCCACATCACCGTACGCAACCATCTCCCCCGTAAATACAAGACCGGGTCGTGGTGTTATGTATTAGCAGCAAGGAAAGTCTTGATTCGGCTTTATGTTGTTTATTTTTGTAGAAATGTATAAGTATGAGTATAAGGCATTGACCTATAAGCAAAACAAATAAAAATTGTCCCTGAGGGTCTCTACAGTCCAGTAGCTAAGTACTTCGTTACTAGCTTGAAAATACGGATGTATATTTAATTGCTGTTATAAAATTTAGAAATTCCTTTCAAAATTAAGGATTATCTCCCTCATGCATAGCTCTTATCCTTGGACGAATTTGGCTCCACATATTCCTCATATAACCTATCTAATTCTTTTATCACTTCTGGTTTACTAAACACAGAAGAATAGATGGTACGTACTTTGGTACTTGTTTGGCACGCTGTTTTTGGCTATATTTAGATCTAAAACTTCATAGTTATTTCGGATTTCAAACATTTCGGTTGAGCATCACTGAAGAGACATTATTTGTTGAAATGTGCATCTGGTGCATCAAAATTGGTACCGTATAAGTTTTACATTAGACAAAAAGTACAAGTTCATAATTTGAATAAACTATTGACAATAAGTTGCCAATAATACAGCATACATTTATAATAGAAAAATATGTTCTGTAAGAAATTGACCTTTGAACTTACAAACAAATTCTGAAAATATACTTAGACAACTTTAACTGCAAAAATACAATAAAGTATAAACGTTGCAATTAAGAATAAGAGTCATATACAAAAATATTGTAGTAAGGTAAGACTTAAGTAAATATGATTCTTACGTACCACAAGATGCACCTGATTGAAGCTGGACAGCTAGACCTTCGAAGTAAAATGTACACTGCTCTGATTTACTAAGTTTGAACGGTAACTCATAGATAAATGTTAATCATGACTATTGGGTAATACTTAATGACGAATGAAATTTAGCGTTACAAAAATATCAACTCAATCCAATGCGCAGAAGAAAAACAACTCAATCCGATGCGCAGAAGAAGTCCTACTCAATCCGACATTTACTAAACTTTTCAAAAATATAATCAAACGAAAAATGAATAAATATATAAGAAATAAATAAGAATAGATTTGTACTACCACACATGGAAGCCTACACCCCACCCCCAGTGGCACCAGAACCCCTGATGATACTACATGTACAACCCTACCAGTATATAGTGCCCCTCAGACTCGGATCTCGGAGCTGGATCCTCATCACGACAATAACCAACAACTGCTACTGCATTGGGTAGTTGTAGATAAGTATATAAGCACCTGCTACATCAGACACTGTTTCACATGTATGTATTTCTTCAAGTACTACACTATCATCTAAGATTAACCCAACGTCTCTCAGTCTATCAAAGGATTTGGGTCTCAATGTCCCACAATCAATTCAGGAAAAATCTGAGGAAATGATAATATTGACTTAGTTAAAGTGTTATATAGGTTTATAATAGAGTATTGAATGTTATATAGGTTTATAATAGAGTGTTGAATGTTATATAGATTTAAATGGAGTGTTGAATGTTATATAGGTTTATAATGGAGTGTTGAATGTTATATAGGTTTATAATCGAGTGTTGAGTGTTATATAGGTTTATAATGGAGTGTGGGATGTTATGTAGGTTTATAATGGAGTTTGGGATGTTATATAGGTTTATAATGGAGTGTTGAATGTTAGGTAGGTTTATAATGGAGTGTTGAATGTTATATATCTTTATAATGGAGTGTTGAATATTATCTATGTTTATAATGGAGTGTTGGAGATTATATAGGTTTACAATTGATTTTTGAATGTTATATAGGTTTATAATGGAGGGTGGGATGTTATATAGGTTTATAATGGAGTTTGGAATGTTACATAGGTTTAAAATGGAGTGTTGAATGTTATATAGGTTTATAATAGAGTGTGGGATGCTATGTAAGTTTATAATGAAGTGTTGAGTGTTATATAGGTTTATAATGGAGGGTGGGATGTTATGTAGGTTTATAATGGAGTATTGAATGTTAGGTAGGTTTATAATAGAGAGTTGAATGTTATGTGGGTTTATAATGGAGTATGGGATGTTAGATAGTTTTATAATGGAGTGTTGGAGGTTATATAGGTTTATAATGGAGTGTTGAATGTTAGATAGGTTTATAATGGAATGTGAGATGTTATATAGGTTTTTAATGGAGTGTTGAATGTTATATAGATTTATAATGGAGTGTTGGAGGTTATGTAGGTTTATAATGGAGTGTGGGATGTTATATAGGTTTATAATGAAGTGTTGAATGTTATAAAGGTTTAGAATGAGTGCTGAATGTTATATATGTTCATAATAGAGTGTTGAATGTTATATAGGTTTATAATGAAGTGCTGAATGTTATATAGGTTTATAATGGAGTATTGGATGTTATATAGGTTTATAATAGAGTGTTAAATGTTATATAGGTTTATAATGGAGTGTTGAATGTTATAAAGGTTTATAATGGTGTTTTGAATATTTTATAGGTTTATAATGGAGTGTTGAATGTTATATAGGTTTATAATGGAGTGTGAGATGTTATGTAGGTTTATAATGGAGTGTGGGATGTTATATAGGTTTATAATGGAGTGTTGAATGTTATATAGATTTAAATGGAGTGTTGAATGTTACATAGGTTTATAATGGAGTGTTGAATGTTACATAGGTTTATAATGGAGTGTTGAATGTTATATAGGTTTATAATAGAGAGTTGAATGTTATGTAGGTTTATAATGGAGTGTTGAATGTTAGATAGGTTTATAATGGAGTGTTGAATGTTATATAGGTTTATGATAGAGTGTTGAATGTTATATAGGTTTTTAATGGAGTGTTGAATGTTATATAGATTTATAATGGAGTGTTGGAGGTTATGTAGGTTTATAATGGAGTGTGGGATGTTATATAGGTTTATAATGAAGTATTGAATGTTATAAAGGTTTAGAATGAGTGCTGAATGTTATATAGGTTCATAATAGAGTGTTGAATGTTATATAGGTTTATAATGAAGTGCTGAATGTTATATAGGTTTATAATGGAGTATTGGATGTTATATAGGTTTATAATAGAGTGTTAAATGTTATATAGGTTTATAATGGAGTGTTGAATGTTATAAAGGTTTATAATGGTGTTTTGAATATTTTATAGGTTTATAATGGAGTTTGGGATGCTATGTAAGTTTATAATGGAGTGTTGAATGTTATATACGTTTATAATGGAGTTTTGAATATTTTATAAGTTTATAATGGAGTGTTGAATGTTATATAGGTTTATAATGGAGTGTGAGATGTTATGTAGGTTTATAATGGAGTGTGGGATGTTATATAGGTTTATAATGGAGTGTTGAATGTTATATATATTTAAATGGAGTGTTGAATGTTACATAGGTTTATAATGGAGTGTTGAATGTTATATAGATTTATAATGGAGTGTTGAATGTTATATAGATTTAAATGGAGTGTTGAATGTTACATACGTTTATAATGGAGTGTTGAATGTTATGTAGGTATACAATGGAGTGTGGGATGTTATGTAGGTTTATAATGGAATATGGGATGTTATATAGGTTTATAATCGAGTATTAAGTGTTATATAGGTTTATAATGGAGTTTGGGATGTTATATACGTTTATAATGGAGTGTTGAATGTTATATAGGTTTATAATGGAGTGTGAGATGTTATATAGGTTTATAATCGAGTATTAAGTGTTATATAGGTTTATAATGGAGTTTGGGATGTTATATACGTTTATAATGGAGTGCTGAATGTTATATAGGTTTATAATGGAGTATTGGATGTTATATAGGTTTATAATAGAGTGTTAAATGTTATATAGGTTTATAATGGAGTGTTGAATGTTATAAAGGTTTATAATGGTGTTTTGAATATTTTATAGGTTTATAATGGAGTTTGGGATGCTATGTTAGTTTATAATGGAGTGTTGAATGTTATATACGTTTATAATGGAGTTTTGAATATTTTATAAGTTTATAATGGAGTGTTGAATGTTATATAGGTTTATAATGGAGTGTGAGATGTTATGTAGGTTTATAATGGAGTGTGGGATGTTATATAGGTTTATAATGGAGTGTTGAATGTTATATAGATTTAAATGGAGTGTTGAATGTTACATAGGTTTATAATGGAGTGTTGAATGTTATATAGATTTATAATGGAGTGTTGAATGTTATATAGATTTAAATGGAGTGTTGAATATTACACACGTTTATAATGGAGTGTTGAATGTTATGTAGGTATACAATGGAGTGTGGGATGTTATGTAGGTTTATAATGGAATATGGGATGTTATATAGGTTTATAATCGAGGATTAAGTGTTATATAGGTTTATAATGGAGTTTGGGATGTTATATACGTTTATAATGGAGTGTTGAATGTTATATAGGTTTATAATGGAGTGTGAGATGTTATTTAGGTTTATAATGGAGTGTTGAATGTTATATAGGTTTATAATCGAGTATTGAGTGTTATATAGGTTTATAATGGAATGTGGGATGTTATATAGGTTTATAATGGAGTGTTGGATGTTATTTAGGTTTATAATGGAGTGTTGAATGTTATATAGATTTATAATATAGTGTTGAATGTTATACAGGTTTATAATGGAGTGTTGAATGTTATATAGATTTAAATGGAGTGTTGAATGTTACATAGGTTTATAATGGAGAGTTGAGTGTTACGTAGGTTTATAATGGAATATGGGATGTTATATAGGTTTATAATCGAGTGTTGAATGTTATATAAGTTTATAATCGAGTGTTGGAGGTTATATAGGTTTATAATGGAGTTTGGGATGTTATATAGGTTTATAATGGAGTGTTGAATGTTATATAGATTTAAATGGAGTGTTGAATGTAATATAGGTTTATAATGGCGTGTTGAATGTTATATAGATTTATTATGGAGTGTGGGTTGTTATATAGGTTTATAATGGAGTGTGAGTTGTTATATAGGTTTATAACGGAGTGTTAAATGTTATATAGGTTTATAATGGAGTATTGAATGTTATATAGGTTTATGATATAGTGTTGAATGTTATATAGGTTTCTGATAGAGTGTTGAATGTTACATAGGTTTATAATGGAGTGTTGAATGTTATATAGGTTTATAATAGAGTGTTGAATGTTATGTAGGTTTATAATGGAGTATTGGATGTTATGTAGGTTTATAATGGAGTATTGAATGTTATATAGGTTTATAATTGAATGTTGAATGTTATATAGGTTTCTGATAGAGTGTTGAATGTTATGTAGGTTTATAATGGAGTGTTGGATGTTATATAAGACTATAATGGAGTGTTGAATGTTATATAGGTTTATAATGGCGTGTTGGATGTCATATTGGTTTATAATGGAGTGTTAGATGTTATATAGGTTTATAATGGAGTGTGTAATGTGATATAGGTTTATAATTGAGTGGTGAATGTTATATAGGTTTATGATAGAGTGTTGAATGTTATGTAGGTTTATAATGGAGAGTTGAATGTTTTATAGGTTTATAATGGAGTGTGGGATGTTATGTAGGTTTATAATGGAGAGTTGAATGTTATGTAGGTTTATAATAGAGTGTTGAATGTTATGTAGGTTTATAATGGAGTATTGGATGTTATATAGGTTTATAATGGAGTGTTGAATATTATATAGGTTTATGATAGAGTGTTGAATGTTATGTAGGTTTATAATGGAGTGTTGAATGTTATGTAGGTTTATAATGGAGTGTTGAATGTTATATAGGTTTATAATAGAGAGTTGAATGTTATGTAGGTTTATAATGGAGTGTTGAATGTTATATAGGTTTATGATAGAGTGTTGAATGTTACATAGGTTTATAATGGAGTGTTGAATGTTATATAGGTTTATAATAGAGAGTTGAATGTTATGTAGGTTTCTGATAGAGTGTTGAATGTTATGTAGGTTTATAATGGAGTGTTGGATGTTATATAAGAATATAATGGAGTGTTGAATGTTATATAGGTTTATAATAGCGTGTTGGATGTCATATTGGTTTATAATGGAGTGTTAGATGTTATATAGGTTTATAATGGAGTGTGTAATGTGATATAGGTTTATAATTGAGTGGTGAATGTTATATAGGTTTATGATAGAGTGTTGAATGTTATGTAGGTTTATAATGGAGAGTTGAATGTTTTATAGGTTTATAATGGAGTGTTGGATGTTATGTAGGTTTATAATGGAGAGTTGAATGTTATGTAGGTTTATAATAGAATGTTGAATGTTATGTAGGTTTATAATGGAGTATTGGATGTTATATAGGTTTATGATAGAGTGTTGAATGCTATGTAGGTTTATAATGGAGTGTTGAATGTTATGTAGGTTTATAATGGAGTGTTGAATATTATATAGGTTTATGATAGAGTGTTGAATGTTATGTAGGTTTATAATGGAGTGTTGAATGTTATGTAGGTTTATAATGGAGTGTTGAATGTTATATAGGTTTATAATAGAGAGTTGAATGTTATGTAGGTTTATAATGGAGTGTTGAATGTTATATAGGTTTATGATAGAGTGTTGAATGTTACATAGGTTTATAATGGAGTGTTGAATGTTATATAGGTTTATAATAGAGAGTTGAATGTTATGTAGGTTTATAATGGAGTGTTGAATGTTAGATAGGTTTATAATGGAGTGTTGAATGTTATATAGGTTTATGATAGAGTGTTGAATGTTATATAGGTTTATAATGGAGTGTTGAATGTTATATAGGTTTATGATATAGTGTTGAATGTTATGTAGCTTTATAATGGAGTGATGGAGGTTATGTAGGTTTATAATGGAGTTTTGACGGTTATACATGCTTCTGAACAATTTGTTGTACTGTAATGGCACATTATTGTGGAAAGTTGGTGTAACAAACACGTGTTTGTTTACACTCCTCTCCCGCACTATTTTTTTGTGACTTATCAAGGTCGAGTATCTTCCATATAAGATACCAATAGTACAATGGGTGTGGCTCTTACTTACATGAACCATGAAAACCAACAATAACAACAACAAGAGACTTTGATAAACTATGCTACGTTTATGTGCCTTGTTTTGATAGATGTTTGTACATGCAAGTGTGTTCCACAATGCACAGAAGCCATACCGTTCCCTAGATTTTAACTTTCGGGTGATATCGAAAGTTGTACTTTTTTTCTAAAATGTAAACATTACAGTTTATCTTTGAAATAAACAAGACATGACAAGACGATGTGTAAATTTCGTTCATCAGCGGATTAATGGAGAAGAATTGTCACGATACGTTCCTGTTTTCCATTGTAAAATAGTGATCACTGCTCTCTACGAATCCTGATGTGTCGTACACATCACCATTCTGTTTTGACCCCATTCCACGCTCTAATTTGGAGTTGAGATGCCAGTAATCCTCATCAGGGGCTCCGTGCTCTGTGGATGGGTGGGCGTGGTCGTAGTCGTCTAAGTCAGCACCAGGCTTTTCCTTTTCATTCAAGTGGTTATAAATGTCGCCATTGTCGTTGTCGGATGGACATTTTATGTTGGAGTATGTGGCCTCTCTGATGGTTGGTCGCACGTGAGATACCTGTTTCTATATATAATAATAATCATAATAATAATCATAATAAAATATATTTACATATATAATAAAAACTACAACGTGGAATTACAAATTGATATTTTGAGACTATTTTACCGTATCTGTTGTATTTGAAATTTGACTTGATTCTCCAAATTCTGTATCTTTGTCATATGATTGATTAACGACTACTTTTCTGCAATCACTGAAATAAAACAATGATTTCTTGTTACGAATAAGGAGTTTCCATCAACTTAGTAAACATGCTCTCATTTAATTCTATGAAAATTCTAAGTTAAGTCGATTGTAGCTCTACTGACCAATGTAGATAACTCTAGGAAATAGGTAATAGTGAACTTATTCTTTTATGAATAAGGGTTGTGTTATTTCTGGTTGCACATACATGTCTATTGCAAGTGAAGAACGGAATATAAAACGACTATCAATTACATGCAACTGTCGAAATCACACAAAAGGACCTAATAAAACTGTCACAGGCCACTGGGCTTAGACTCCCTTACCCACATTGCACTTTTTATAGTTTGGAGGACCGGACATCTGACACCCCCCGCCCTCTTCTCAATTTCAGACACGTATTTACATAACCAAGACAGTAACCATTTATCTATAGCTAGGATTCAGGTATGATTAATGATTAGAACTAATGCGATACATGTAGCCAATATTTATATGATTTCTGAGCTCCTTGAATGTATCTACTACTTTGAGATTTCTTACTTGTTTTGCTTTCCGTGGGATTCACGCTTTCGCAAGAAAATCATGATGCCAAGACTGACCACGATTCCCAGGACAAAACCTCCAATCGCAGCTCCCGCTACTGTTCCCGCACTAGAACCCTTCCCAGCATTCTCTGGAGGAAATACAAATAAACCATCATTGGTAATAAAAGACTCCAATCTTACATACTCCTCGCTCAGCTTCACTGTCGTGTACGTATATAAAATAGAGATTGATTGATTGAATATTGTTTAACGTCCCTCTCGAGAATATTTCACTCATATAGAGACGTCACCACTGCCGGTGAAGGGCTCCAAAATTTAGGCCTATGCTCGGCGCTTACGACCTTTGAACAGAGAGGGGTCTTTATCGTGCTGTGACACAGGAACTCGGTTCTGTGGTCTCATCCGAAGGACCGCCCCATTTAGTCGCCTTCTACGACCAGCAAGGGGTACTGAGGACCTATTCTAATCCAAATCCCCGCGGGGCTGTAAAATAGAGAAAACAAATGATGGTATTCATTTTACCACTAGCTTGGTACTGTTGCTGCGTGTTCGGGTCACTGGTACTGATCGCGCTATCGCTTTCTGTGGTTGTACCGGATATTTCATCTGTATAAAACAACATTACAAGTACGTTACTGAAGTAATGGATGCTATATAAGTATATTTCAAATGCATATATCTATATATCATCTGTTTTATATTTTTACTCTCATTTTATGCATAAACGTATTCCTATTTCTGGGATTGATGGGCTGGGTGGAGATGAAGAAATCCATTTAAACAATAAATTGATTCCTTTGTTGTTTAATCAGATGATGAAGGTAGGAAACATTGAAGAAAAAATTCATAACCCGTGTTATTGTTTAGATTTAAGTACTAAAATATCATAGCGTTGGTCAAAGGAACAGCCAAGACACCCTTTGACCGTGGCGACCCTTCATATTTGTTGATACAGGTTGTACTAAATAAACGTATCGAACTAGTTTGCAACAAACATCAATTCATTGTCGAGGATAAAAACAAGGTCAGTTTCAAAAGAAATACAAGAAATGTTTGTAAAACATATATCCCTCTCGTGGTGCAAAACTGAAAAAGGTTATACACATGCATCATAATAATGGAGTGTTAAATGTTATGTAGGTTTATAATGGAGTGTTGAATGTTATATGCCCTTTGATCATATGACCTCAAATCAATAGGGCTCATTTACTTCTTAGGATACACCAGTGAATCAAATTTGGTGTCTGTCAAGCAAATGGTTCTCAAGATCTTGAGCATATTCCTATATCCGGTTTGACCCTTGACTTTTGACTATAGTGCCTCAACATCAATAAGGATCATTTACCCTTTGTCATGCACCAGCTTGCAGTGAATTCCAAAGTGCAGTTTGTCTTTTGACCGTTGGCCGTGTGACCTAAAACTTATTTACTCTTTATCGTGTATCAGTCTATTAAGTTTGGTTTTAATCAAGCAAATGTATCTTAAAATATAAGAGACCACATATTCCTATATCCATTTTGACCCTTCACCTTTCATTATTTGACTTCAAAATCAAGAATGGTCATCTACTCTTTATTATGTAACAGTGCACCAAGTTTGATGTATGTCAACCAAAGTGTTCTTTAGATAATCATCGGACAGTATCCTACTATATTGAGAGTGGATTGACCCTTGACGTTTTGACCTGAAAATCAATAGGGTCATCTTCTACTCATAACCAATATAAACATGCAATATCACAATCAAGTGAATGGTGCTGAATATATTGCTCGGCATAATAAAAGAAAAGAGTCCATGAATGTGAATATAATTAATGTTTAACAAAATCGTATTATGAGGTTAAACCAACAGAAAGTTAAACAATTGAATCAATGTACCGTGAGGTTGTGATGACCGTTGGGAGCTGATGATCTGAGAGTCTGTCGTCATACTGGATTTCTCACCTGAAAATTATTTTCACATATTCTGTACCTGTATTTCATCCAAATACTGAAATCATATTTATATGACGTTATGGGACCCCTGCTATCACAGAGAACATAACATGTTTGATAGCTAACATTTTTGTGGCGCTGAATGATTTTCCCACTTTGCATGTTGAGTTTAATATTATACATTTTATGTTGGGTTTAATATTATACATTTTTTTCAAAATGTGTTTATAGTTTAGCTTCGTTAATGCTCATAATCTTAATATTTTTGATAACAAGATTCATCACATGACGTACATTTCGTGCAACATTTGTAAAAGATTCGAATTGAGTTACTTTGAACTTATAATATACTATAAGTCAAAAGTCAGAGAAAATAGCTAGAGAGTCAAATTGTTCATAAATGAAAGGTGAAGATAACGAACAGTGATCAATATCATAACTCCTACAAGCAATGCAAAATAGACAGTTGGGCAAACACAGACCCCTGGACACACCAGAGGTGGGATCAGTTGCCTAGGAGGAGTAAGCATCCCCTGTTGACCGGTCACACCCACCGTGAGCCCTATATCCTGTTCAGGTAAACGGACTTATCTGCAGTCAAAATCAGTATGCCAAGAACGGCTTCATAATCGGTATGAAACACATCATACAATACTTCGCAATCTTTAATTAGATAATTCATTAAGTGTTTTGGGAACTTTTTTCTCAAAAGAAAAAAAGATTAGCTACATGTATATAGAATGAGGTCAAGGGACAAAGTACCAAAGTTTTCACAATAGGTATTCACAGTTTTCAGGAAATTGAGGTCCGGTTTTACAATCTAAAGGGTTTACTATTAGTAAAACAGGCTATTATAATGCTAAAAATGTTTACTGTTATACTAGTTCAACCCATCACATTTTTCTACCGTATATTGAAATGTTTACTGAGGGATCAATGTTTTATGAAGGGGTCAAACTTTCAAATCAGGCAACATTATTTTACTAAGGGGTCAGGAAGTTAACTGCGAATGTCCAGGAGCAACTATTTATAACAGGAGTGAATGTGTTATTGTTCAACATGATTCTTTTCTAACAGAAGTGAATTGTTAGTGTTCAACATATATATACTGTATAGGGGGAAAATAAATTGCGGGGGAAATTTTCGCTATATTCGTGGTCTAGACAAATACGCGAATTTAAGTAGCCGTGAATATTCTTATTTTTATTATTCTTTAATACACAATGTGGGTTTTTTTTCAAAAAAGGGGAGGGGGCTTATAGTGATTCGAATCCGCGAATTTATGAAACAGCGAATGTGTCTGAATGAAAAAACCACGAAAATAACAACCCGTGAAATTATTCCCCCATACAGTATTATATACACTACTGTATTAAGGTAGCGACGGATAGCAACCACGTGATCAGTAAAAAATTTGTATTTTCAAGTGAATTTATTTTCCGGAATTCCTTACTCCGTCATAGAATAGTCGAAAAACAAAAAGGGGTTCCGAAAGTGTTTTGTTGCTGTGACTGACTCGCCTAGAGAAAATCAGCACATACCACATAAGTATACGTCAATATCTGTAATAATGGTAGATCAAATGTTTCATCTGTGTGAAACTTTTTGCCAAACGAAATGTTAAACCAACCACCAATCCATGTACATAGATGCACTACGTAAACAAAGTTGTTGATTGATGCATCGTAATGTCCGAGTGCTGCATGCTGCGAGATTAAAGGCCGGAAGTAACCTAGAAAAATTTACACCCCTACAGCAATTAAGCATATATGGCAAGAGGGCAGGGCTTAGCAGTGTTATCAGAATAAGCAGCAGTCTGATGCTTGACTCTACACGTGCTCTGTAGCAGACGATATTTTGAACAGGGAGACTGGCATGATTTATCAAAATAAACTAAAGTTTCCCTGCATTACTCTACCACTCTGCTTGATTTGTGAGGCACTGAAAGGATATGTTTTTACTTTAACACAACTGCACCCTAGGAACTACAAAATGAATTCATCATTGTTTTATCCATGTCTTTTAAAACACGTAGTGTTTTTGATAATATTACACAAATATTGGTATATATGATATATTATTATACTTTCATGTAAAATACTCGAACCTGATTGGTCGAGAAGCATTTGAAAAAACATATTGTTACCCTCTGAGAACAAAAAACACGCGCCCCAGGGTGATAGTATCTAGCAACGGGTAACAATACTTGACAACGGGTGATATTATAAAAAATTATCACATGCGTCAAATTTATGCGCGTACGGTTCGCCGTAGATTGCTAGACGACGTCGTTTGAGCGTTTGTAATAAACGCGAGTACCCGCATCGAAATACGAAATATCGCATGACAGTGATTGATCAAATGTCAACAGACGTAAGTTTTTCTGCTTTCCAGTTTACATAACATTCAGTAAGATAAAACAAATATTGCATGTAGTTGAGGGTAACATTGAAATTTTCACCCCTCGAGAAACCATTGTCAACCTCGGCTACGCCTCGGTTGACAATGGTTTTCTCGGGGTGAAAATTTGCAATGTTACCCTCAACTACATGCAATATTTATATACTAATACTTATGATTTTCCTCTTGGTACCTTTCAATTATGAGAAGAATTTGGGGGTGGGGGTGGATTGTAGCTGTGCAATGGAGGACATGTGCATTGAAGGATTATTAAGAAACACTTTGCCCATTATAATAATTGGAGACCTACTATCTGTGATTATCTCTTTTGATATTGTAATGTTCACAAGTAAGAGTCCAGATTGAGAGTAATTTTAGAGTGATGGTTGATCAATTGGACATTTGTCATCATTGGTGAGAGACAATGGGAGTTACACAACTGGCCTTAGGAGATTTTTGCTTAATCAGACAAACATCATGCTTGACATTATTCGAGAAAAGGTACCAGCAATTCTGCAAAACTCTGAAACAGCGATAAGACTGAACAGTCCTAATGAGTTATTTTTATAAAGTTAACAATTTTTTTTTTAAAGGAATGTGATTATATATGATTAAAAAATAAAATCTGGATTTACCAATGATATATGAGTAAGTACTTTTTTCCACGTTATACAGTTTGATTACATGTTTCCTTTGGTGAAATTCCCCTTATCAAGAACTAGACAAGCATGCTCGTGCAATATGTGAGTCAACATCCGGTGTAAACAATAACAAAAGATAATCACACCCACAAACTGCCAGTCTCTAGTTTGAAATACAAATTTAGCCCTGCTTCAGATTTTTGAGGCCAAAATCAAAACTTCATAAGAATTTATATCTAAAATAGATATGGCCAATATATGCACAGTTATGAGGGGAAGAAGCATATCCATTTTAAAATTTCAGTACAACAGCTTACTCTTTATTTTTGCAAAATAAGTGCTGCAATCTGAATGTGACCAGAAAATTCATATATTCCACCATTTTCACCGATTGGCTGCTTTTATACCCAATTGCCGATCTTTAAATACTGTTTATACAGTCTTTGAGATGCTAAACAAAGTTTCTTGCTAGAAGAGGAATTTGGTGGATGCATGCAACTTGAACAACGAAATCTTAGGTGCGTTTGGTGAGTGAAAAAAAAAATGCCATAAACTGATAAATTTTTATTCAAAAGTTCAACTCACATTTCCTCTGCTATTTCACAACGTGATTTATGATAACATCTGTAAGTTTAAACACACGACATACAGTAGATGTATTATTTTGTGAGTATATATGTATTCCATGTGTGCTTAAAATATAACTCCAACCTGTGCATGTAAATGTAAACGGGCGGCATGTATATGTATACCACATTTGTAAACATTAGCTCTCACAATTCTTTTATTAAGAAAATATCGTTATGAAAATAACCGTCACGAAAATAACATACCTTGAACTACATGTATAAAAGTGATGAAAAACAAATGTCTACTATCTAGGGGTATGGGAGAACCGGGTAGAAAGTGTGTGTGTGTGGGGGGGGGGGGCATGTGTTGTATTATAATTCCCTAGACTGATGTGTACATATACTATTACTTTGAAATTTCAGTGACCTAAGAAATATATCAAACCTGAGGTTTCGTGTTTCACACAAACATGTAGGTTGGCAAAACATTTTTAAAAATAATGTAAATTAATTACAAGTCTGCATATGCCCTCGTATAGGTAAATGTATGCATTGTATGTATAAGTAAAATATGTATACTACACGTATGTCCTTCTCTCGACCCACAATTTGTAAATAAACAGATATGATGAGTCAATGGCAGTTTATGAAAACATATATGTCATCTCATATTGCAATTAATAATTTTGAAACATCAGTATTTAAATTTTCACTGAATATGTGTTGAGACACAATTTTAAAATTCACATTGTCTGATGCAGTCTTATTACTCAATGTTATAATATAGACCTAACTGTGCAAATATCAGTTATGATGATCTTTTTTTCTAGGCATCAGCCTGAGGACCAATGGAGGTTAGATAGGACCAGTGCAGGTTGAAGTGGGTTTCGAGTCAACAAGTGTAACAGAAAGAGAGGTACTATATTTTCTTTAGATAAAGATCAGGCAGTATTTGTAAGACAATTCTGAGTATATCAGATATTCATCGTTTTTGCTATATTTAAATATATTTATCTATATTTTGAACAGGTACTCCATTTACAGTGATGATGGACCCCCACAACTCCATAAATTTAAAAATATTTGATCAAGTTCCGAAGATTAAAGAACTACTGCAAAATTTGGGACTTGGATGAAAAACATTTATTCACTTATATGAGCTCAGAGCAGTGGATGTTGTACAACATACTTTAAACTAAATTGTGAATTTAAGGGAAAACAAGTACATGTACTCGTGTATTACATGTACATGTCTTTTGAAAGACAATAATATTGCATAGATAGAAAGGAAATTTCACTGTTGATTATTCTTTCTCAGATATATTAGTAAAAAATGTGCACATGATAGGATACCAATTTTATAACTTCAATCAATTTGTTTGAATTATCCTTGTAATTCAGAATTTAGTTGAAACATACATCATTGATACATTAATGTACATCACATTTTTAGTAAAGTTTCATAATGGAACTAATCCCCCCCCCCCCCCCCCCCCCCCTTATACATACAGTGAACATAGACCTTCACCTGGGGAAAATTACAGTGAATTAATGCAATATACATGCATTCTCAGTTATCCAATAATGAGTTTTTGGTTCATTGTGAAACTACAATTAGGAATCTTAAACCTATGAAAGACACACCTTTATGTGAGGGCAAGATGGTTCAGATGGACTTAGTGATCCATGGGCAGTCCATGGGTCTCTTTCCATTGATATTAATTATTTATTGAAATATCAAATGGTTATTTAAACATATTTGGTGTATTATACTGTATAGTGATATCAATTTCTATCAAAAAATGTGTATATGTAATATATTGGGTCCAGTTATTACGAGAAAGTGTATGAAAAATAACTAAATATTTAGGCAATCATTGTGAGTGCAAAAAGGTCAACTGCAATAGCAAACACTATAAATCATTCTTAAATGGCTCATAGAAATTTCTAGTATTGTGATGTTGAATGCTCAAAGTGATAATTTGGGAATGCTTAATCATTTAAGGTCAATAGTTTATCTCTGCTGAATGTATCTCTTAAAATTCATTTCTAGAAGGGAGGGGGTAGGGTTTCAAAATCTGACATAGTTTCAGATTAAACCTCATTTGGTTTTTTCTTTTTTTCTATTCAATATTTTAGATACTACTTGACTTATGGTAAAAATGAAATAAAATCAGAAATTTTATGAGAAGAATTTTTTTGTTGACAGAAAATTTATGCCTGATAGTGTTTGAAAAACGCCATATCTAGGGTGAATTTGGTCAATTGCGAAGTCCAAGCATCCTAATGTTTTCCTTCTAAAGATGCATTTTGAATTTCTAATTAATGTTGATTTTTTTTATCTGTTTGTGTTTAATTTACATAACTATATATGACAAACAATATTTCTGGTGTCAATGAAATTTTTATTGGCTGCTGTGTTAATTTGCTCAATTTTGGCATTGTTTGTCTTTTGGGGCTGCAAAAGAGGGGATTTCAATCTCGCTTTCCTAAAAAAAAAATTAACCTGATTACTTTTGTTGGTTTTTTAATATGTTTTAGGATAAAGTCCAAATATCATAATAAATAAAATTGAAAAAAATTCAATGAGTGGTTTTTTGGGGGCAAGCTATCAATAGCTACCTTAATTTAATTAAGTTAATGTTAAAGAGATTTGAACAGTCTCGGTTAAAGGTCATAGGAGACGATTTTCAAAAAAAAACTTGTTTTCCACGAAAATGAGTTCTTCTTTAATACGCAATTTCCGAGTTTTAATAGTTCTTTCCATTTGTAGAACTCTCACGAACAGTGAGACGCAAAACGTACTATCGTCCACAAGTGGTGGGTACAAATGCTTATCGCTGCCTTCATATGTTGCCTAAAGGTCGATTATCAGACATCATGCAACCACCCTAACTGCAGGGACACACAATATTAGTAAGTTTAATAGTATCTAATAATAAAATAGTTTAAACAAAAACCGATAATAACCATTTTTCTTTGATTAAATATCACTCATGCAAAGGAGGAAATAAAAAATAATTTAATATTTAATTTAATGGCCTAATTCAATCAAATATTCTCCATATGGTCTGTTTAATGTATACCAAAGGCTGATATCAACAAAATATATACTTTCATTACTTTCATCCGTATTTACATAGCTAGTCTATAGTATATGTATACGTCTTGTACCCACCCAAGCGTTCAACAGAACACTGAACGTACCTCTATCACAGAAGAGCTGATATTTCGGAAGTTGCGTATTACTTAACATATGTAAAGAAGTCATTCAAAAAAAATCGTAAGGTAACAGGCGCTGCAGACCGTCAAATGTTGCTGTGGTGTAAAGTATCAAATATTATAAGATGATTTATCGCCTTTGCTTGATGACGTCAAAAGAGACCAGCCTGACGCAAATGTGTATTTGTATATACTAACAACTGCGGGTTTTAGCCGTCAAAATATTCAATGTGCTTACATTCAACTCTAATGTAGAAAGTCAGGTATTTCTATATACTTTTGTTTAAATGATCCAACGTTCAGAAAGACTTGGGTGTGAAATCTACACCGAGAACACAGAACTCGAAGTTGTTTCACAGGCACATGAAGTATGGATATTACTACCCACCCACCCACCCACCCCTTTTCATAATTTTTTTTTTGGTGGCAATAATTTCTCTGAAATGTGTGAATTCCCAGTCTATCTCATCCCTCTTTCGATTCATGTAATCGTCTCACGCTTTTTGTAAGCTTCAGAGATTGGTCTTCTACCGATATAATAAAATGTCTCTTGTCAACCATTTTTTTTTTCCTCTTTTCATTTTAGCGTTTGAAAGTTTAGTCAGAGTTGTATTTATCTGATTTAGAATTATGTTTGACTTACACAGTAAACCATGCTGAATAAACCCCAGGCAACATGCACACAACCCAGCGTTACAGCAGCTGTTGTCGGTTGACCGAGAACATTGCGTGTCATCAATGCAAAATTGGCCGAGAGAAGCTTCATCTGCAATACAAATTAATATACATTCAATGTTGAAGATATGCGTGAAGAACAAGCCATTCTATGTACGTTGTTTAATTTGCTTTAGGCCTTTTTTATGCAAATCGGAAATCCATTTTTCTGTCCTTTTTTAAAACAAGGGAGAATGTCATGAAAAGCATGTTTGAGAAGGTCATATCGTACATATCATAGAACCAATCAAAATCAATTATCAATTAAAAGGAGACCGAAATTTATGACAAAGAAAAGCTGGAATCAGAACTCGAATACAGTAAGGAGATGGTAATTGTAACAGTGTACGATTTCATTACGAAGAGCATAAAATAATGCGTGTTCGGATATCAGACTTCATTTGCTACGACCATTCGTGATTTTTCTGTCAGATTAAAGTAAACTTCTATCATTGATTCTGATAGACAGATGAATTGATTAATTGTATCCTGTTTAACGTCCCTAACTAAAATCTTTAAATCATATGGAATGATATCTATAAACATTAAGTGAATGTCGCTGGCTTGATATACCATTATATATGTACATCTAGCTACAACGTTTAACCCCTTTTGAGGTCATCCCTATTTCAATATTCCTTGGGTTGTTCTCTTGTTTATATATAGATAACATGAAGTACAATATAACGTAAAATATTCATTTGAATCTTTATAACAATACAAATCTAAAATCTAACTTATTTCTATATCGACTTCAAACTAGAGCTCGATGTCAATTCTATTGAAAAAGAAATCACCAGATATCTTAATCTGAAACGCGATAAACAAATTAATACAAGTACCAGAAAATACTGTGTACAACAAAAAAGCCCACCGGCCTTTTCGGTCACCTGAGTACTAGTGAAAAGTGGTATACCCCCAGGCACTATGAAATCTAGAAATAAATCATATTCTGAATATCTAAGTTATATTCTAATGTTCAGCAACAGTATAAAACAAGATTTGTTCTTAAAACTGAAATGCCCTCAACCCTGATGAAAGGCTTTAATAAAACCCATCCTAGAGTCAAAACCCTGAGTTATGAAATTCACCATTTTTGTAAATCCTTTTCTGTTATTCCTAAATATGCATTTAGAGTCCACACAATATCAGCAAACTTCAAGAGGTCCTTGTGTGGTTGTAGAGAAGAACATTTTTGAATATATGTCGACTTTTTGGCAGTTTTGGTCCCATCCCTAGGATCCCAAGGGTGCAGAAGTCCATAAATTTACCAGTATGCTCCCCCCACCCTGTCCCAAAGATGCTTCATACCAAATTTGAAACGAATTGGAATGGCAGTTATCAAGAAGAACTTAAAAATAACCAATTATTAACGCACGACGCATGACGACGAACGACAATCAGTCAAAACCAATTATCAAATAAAAGGTGTAGACGTAACAATAAAGAACATATCCAATCATCAAAGTGTCGGAAGAAGCCACCCCCCCCCCCTCCTCCTTCACTTCCAAGAATGAATTAGAAACACTGCAATTACAAAAACTCTTTGTTCACTAAAATCACTGATCCAATGTTGTTGATTAATCTAAATCAATGTAATATTAGTCCAATGTCATCAATCGTCAATGAGATTTCAAAAACCCTTTTTCAAGTCAGCTGCGTCAACAAACTAAACACTAGTTAAAGTTTTGAAAGAAATACAAAATGAGTTTATTGTTTTGATTTTTTACCATCTTTTTGCCATTTTAACCTAGCAGAAAAAAATAGAATAAATCGTTTCTACGATATAAAACGTCGTTTCCACGATTTGCAAAAGATGTTTCTACGATTTAAAAAAGTCGTCTGTACGATTTAGAATAATCATTGTACGATTTAGGAAATTGTAGAAATGACAGATAAGAGTGAAAAATTCTTCAGCGAGACTTTAAACAATATACAACCAACCAAACATGACCTATAATATATACTTTACATAATTATGTAATATGTAGTGTGAAAAACGCTCCTGCCGTGGTACATTATCGAAACTATCTCCTACAGAAGTAAATATTGCACATTCGCTAGGTACAGGGTCTGTGATAAAAAGGGGCATAATGTAAGTAGAAACTGCCTAGTTCAACACAAGTAAAATTAAAGTCAATAGTTTTATACCAAAGATCACACATCCATATTCTCATTTCTACTGGGGGTTCAATTTGGCATTGAATTATCATGGGAACGAAATGTGCTCCTTTGTTAGCTGACCGGTTTCTATATTCATATGAAGCAGAATTTATTCAAAAATTTCTACGCGAGAAGAAACAAGAGGCCCATGGGCCACATCGCTCACCTGAGTCACCTTGGTCCATATCAGAAGATTTTCCATATCTATTTGCATGTAAAACCGTAGTCCCTATTATGGCCCCAAACCTACCCCTGGAAGCCATGGTTTTTGCAAACTTGAATCTACACTATGTCAGAAAGCTTTCATGTAAATGTGAGAAGAAGATTTTTAAAGATTTTCCCTATATATTTGTATGTAAAACTTTGATCCCCTATTGTGGCCCCATCCTACCCCCCCCCCCCCCCGGGGGGGGGGGGGGGGGGGGGGGGGGCATGATTTTAACAAACCTGAATCTGCACTATATCAGAAAGCTTTAATATAAATCTCAGCTTTTCTGGCTTAGTGGTTCTGGGAAGAAGATTTTTAAAGATTTTCCCTATATATTTGTATGTAAAACTTTGACCCCCTATTGTGGCCCCATCCGACCCCCGGGGGCCATGATTTTAACAATTTAGAATCTGCATTATATAAGGAAGCTTTCATATAAATCTCAGCTTTTCTGGCTTAGTGGTTCTTGAGGAGAAGATTTTTAAAGATTTGCCCTATATATTTGTATGTAAAACTTTGATCCCCTATTGTGGCCCCATCCGACCCCCGGGGGGCATGATTTTAACAATTTAGAATCTGCATTATATCAGGAAGCTTTCATATAAATCTCAGCTTTTCTGGCTCAGTGGTTCTTGAGAAGATTTTTAAAGATTTTCCCTATATATTTGTATGTAAAACTTTGATGCCCCCCTATTGTGGCCCCATCCGATCCCCGGGGGTCATGATTTTAACAATTTAGAATCTGTACTATATCAGGAACCTTTCATATAAATCTCAGCTTTTCTGACTCAGTGGTTCTTGGGAAGAAGACTTTTAAAGATTTTTCCTATATATTTGTATGTAAAACTTTGATCCCCTATTGTGGCCCCATCCGACCCCCGGGGGTCATGATTTTAACAATTAGAATCTGCATTATATAAGGAAGCTTTCATATAAATCTCAGCTTTTCTGGCTTAGTGGTTCTTGAGAAGACGAATTTTAAAGATTTTCCCTATATATTTGTATGTAAAACTTTAATCCCCTATTGTGGTCCCATCCGACCCCCGGGGGCCATGATTTTAACAATTTAGAATCTGCATTATATAAGGAAGCTTTCATATAAACCTCAGCTTTTCTGCCTCAGTGGTTCTTGAGAAGAAGAATTTTAAAGATTTTCCCTATATATTTGTATGTAAAACTTTGATCCCCTATTGTGGCCCCATCCAACCCCCGGGGGCCATGATTTTAACAATTAGAATCTATATTATATAAGGAAGCTTTCATATAAATCTCAGCTTTTCTGGCTCAGTGGTTCTTGAGAAGAAGAATTTTAAAGATTTTCCCTATATATTTGTATGTAAAACTTTGATCCCCTATTGTGGCCCCATCCTACCCCAGGGAGCTATGATTTTAACAATTTAGAATCTGTACTATATCAGGAAGCTTTCATATAAATCTCAGCTTTTCTGGCTCAGTGGTTCTTGAGAAGAAGATTTTTAAAGATTTTCCCTATATATTTGTATGTAAAACTTTGATCCCCTATTGTGGCCCCATCCAACCCCCGGGGGCCATGATTTTAACAATTTAGAATCTGCATTATATAAGAAAGCTTTCATATAAATCTCAGCTTTTCTGGCTTAGTGGTTCTTGAGAAGAAGATTTTTAAATATTTTCCCCATATATTTGTATGTAAAACTTTGATCCCCTATTGTGACCCCATCCTACCCCCGGGGGCCATGATTTTAACAATTTAGAATCTGCATTATATAAGAAAGCTTTCATATAAATCTCAGCTTTTCTGGCTCAGTGGTTCTTGAGAAGAAGATTTTTAAAGATTTTCCCTATATATTTGTATGTAAAACTTTGACCCCCTATTGTGGCCCCATCCGACCCCCGGGGGCCATGATTTTAACAATTTAGAATCTGCATTATACAAAAAAGCTTTCATATAAATCTCAGCTTTTCTGGCTCAGTGGTTCTTGAGAAGAAGATTTTTAAAGATTTTCCCTATATATTTGTATGTAAAACTTTGACCTCCTATTGTGGCCCCATCCGACCCCCGGGGGCCATGATTTTAACAATTTAGAATCTGCATTATACAAAAAAGCTTTCATATAAATCTCAGCTTTTCTGGCTTAGTGGTTCTTCAGAAGAAGATTTTTAAAGATTTTCCCTATATATTTGTATGTAAAACTTTGATCCCCTATTGTGACCCCATCCTACCCCCGGGGGCCATGATTTTAACAATTTAGAATCTGCACTACCTAATGAAGTTTATCTATAAATTTCATCTTTTCTGACCCAGTGGTTCTTGAGAAGAAGAGTTTTTAATGACCCTACCCTATTTTTACCTTTTCTTGATTATCTCCCCTTGGAAGGTGGCCTGGCCCTTTATTTTAACAATTTAGAATTCCCTTTACCTAAGGATGTTTTGTGCCAATTTTGGTTGAAATTGGCCCAGTGGTTGTTGAGAAGAAGTTGAAAATGTGAAAAGTTTACAGACGAACAGGCGGACGGACAGACGGACGGACGCCGGAATACGGGTGATCAGAAAAGCTCACTTGAGCTTTCAGCTCAGGTGAGCTAAAAATCTCTCGCTGTGGCCTTCAATTCGACATTTAGATATATCGATGACGTTTTGTCTATTAACAATAATAGCTTTCATTCATTTGTCGATTTGATATATCCCTGTGAGCTCGAAATAAAGGACACCACAGAGTCGTCCACTTCTGCTTCATATGTAGATATCTTATTGAAAGTAGACATTAATGGCAAACTGACAACTCAACTGTATGACAAACGGGATGATTTCAGCTTCTCCATCGTCAACTTCCCATATTTATGTAGCAATATTCCATTATCACCTGCATATGGTGTTTATGTATCTCAACTGATTCGATATGCAAGAGCTTGTTCTGCGTATAGTCAGTTTTTAAATCGAGGTAAGCTACTGACAAACAAGTTGATAGTACAAGAGTTTCAACAGTCTCGATTGAAGTCAGCATTTCGCAAGTTCTGTGGTTGATATAACGATCTAGTTCGTCAGTACAACCTCGCATTGGGTCAAATGCTGTCTGACGTGTTTTGTACCGATTGTTACGCTGTTCTTGGCACACTGATTTTGACTGCGGATAACTCCGTTTACCTGATCAGGATATAGGGCTCACGGCGGGTGTGACCGGTCAACGGGGGATGCTTCCTCCTCCTCGGCACCTGATCCCACCTCTGGTGTATCCAGGGGTCCGTGTTTGCCCAACTATATATTTTGTAATGCTTATAGGAGTTGTGAGATTAATCACTGTTCGTTATCTTCACCTTGCATTGAAGATGTTGGGAAGGTTCAATGATTGTGATCCAATTTAAACTTTGTTTGCAATACACAAATGTGTTGACTTACTTGGGTAGCAGTTTGAACCACTCCTGTAATATCCGGATCGACAGTCACATTTGCTCATTAAACAGTTTCCGGAATTCGCTGAACCCGTGCACTGCTCGTTTATATCACAGTGGTCGCCGATAATCAAACCAACTGGTAACATAAAAAAGAATCTGGTACTGTTTAACGCAGCAAAAATGCAGTTTTTGTGAAGTTTTGTTACTCATATTATCTCCCTCACGCATAGCTCTTATCCTTAGACGAATTTGACTCCACTTTTTTGGCACACTGTTTTTCCCTATAATAGCTCTAAACTTTCATTGTTATTTCGGATTTCAAATATTTCGGTTGAGCATCACTGAAGAGACATTATTTGTCGAAATGCGCATCTGGTGCATCAAAATAGATACCGTATAAGTTTTACATCTATATACTACTCAAAATTTGATAAGGATCACTAGGTTATATGTGTGTAATTTACCACTAACATAACAAAAGACATAAATTTGACTCAGAAACGTGTTTTCTCAGGTTATGAATGAAAATTCATGAACGGCATGCACTTTTATCAATATGGAATGCTTGAAATTTGATAACAACACCAAAAGGCATTTCATTACAAAAAGTTAACAGCAAACCAGAGAAAGAATTACACAGTTTTGGGGGATAGTCCATCATGACACTTAGTCAATGAAGTGTCAATACCGGGTATGGCCTTCCCTTGCGTCAATGACGGCTTGACAACGTCGAGCCATGCTGTCAATAAGCACCCGGATGTTTCCAATGGGAAGGTTGTTCCACTCTCCCACGAGGGCGTTTCCGAGCTCTGCCAAAGTCGTGGGTTGTGCTCTACGGCGTGAAAAGGCAACCTGCAGCATGTTCCATACATGGTCAATCGGGTTCAAGTCGGCGAGCGCGCTGGCCAGTCCATACGGACAATTGTCTCTTACTGAAGGTACTGTTCCACCACCCTGGCGCGATGAGGACGGGCGTTATCATCCATCAGGATGAACTCATGGCCAACAGCACCAGCGTAGGGTCTGACGTAAACATCGACGATCTCATCCCGGTACCGCACCCCGTCATTGTTCCTCTCTCCAGGACATGGAGATCTCTTCTTCCATCCCTGCTGATTTCACCCCAGACCATGATGGAACCACCACCATAACGGTCATGTTCAAAGATGTTGGCATCATGGAAATGTTCACGTTGTCGTCGCCACACTCGGTGCCTCCTGTCTGTAAAGTCCAAACAATACCTGGACTCATCGGTAAATAGAACTTGAACCCAATCGTTCTGTGTCCAAGTGACATGATTTTCAGCCCAGTCCAATCGCTCCCGCCGGTGTCAAACAGTCAGAGGGACTCGAACACATGCCCTTCCCGGGTTGAGACCTGCATTGTGAAGCCGATTCCGTATCGTTTGAGTGGACACATTCACCCCCGAGGCGTTCAGGAGGTCGTTACGTAGGCTGGTTGCTGTCCAGAAGGGATGCTGTCGTGTCTGAAGAGCCACAAAATGGTCTTGGCGTTGGTTTGTCGACCTCTGACGACCACCCCCATGTCGGTGTGCTGCTGTACCAAAAGTTTGCTGTCGGTTCCAGGCCTTGTTTACAACGCTCTGGCTGACGTTTAGGGCATTTGCAACGTCACGTTGTGAATAGCCAGCGTCAAGCATTCCAATACATATGCCCAGTTGTTCTGTCGTCAGGCAACGCTTTACAAATTGAGGGGGCATTGTGTTGATAAACGTAGTGTAAACACTCAAGTGAGTTTGAAATTTTAGAAAGAATCAGACACCGATGCCTGAGTGAAAATCGTGCAATGGTAGCAAAAGCATAAACTGTGATGAGAAACGCATTTCCCATGGCGTGAAATGCACGTGCAAGTTTGTTGAAGACGTTTTTGATTTCACTTAGACACAATATTGCCAGTTATGCAGTTATTGATTTTTTTAAATAGAAAAATATCTATGATCCTTATCAAATTTTGAGTAGTATATATTGATTACATGCTCATATCATAATTACATATTCATACTTATTACATAATCATACTAATTACATACTAATATTTATTACATATTCATACTAATTACATATCCATACTAGTTACATATTCATACTAATTACATATTCATACTAGTTACATATTAGTTACATATGCATACTAATTGCAAATATGTACATTAACCAGTGACTCTAAATCTATCAATGAAGCTGCTTTTCATCTTCATAGATATTACTTGTAATCTAACCTTTTCTACAATATCCATTGATTAGTAGAAATCCATTGTCACACATGCATCGCCCCGTGTCTCCATACGTGGAGCAATACGCATTGGATTTTCCACATTCCATGTCTTCTGAGCAGATGAGTCCAGAATAAGCTTGGTTAAATTAATAAAAAATGAATGCGTTACTTTTTTGTATAAAATATTGTCAACGTTGCATTTAAAAAAGATTAGCATTACCAAACTATAAAGACTGCCTTTCGCTGATCCATTGCAGAACTGAATTTCTAAATATATACATGTACTATACCTAATAAAATTCGGTGGCATCAAATCAATTGGTTCATGTATTGGCACAACATATTGCCATTAAAGTATCGTATCGCCTACCCTCGTCATCCAATTTGAAAGAAGACTGTTGCAAGGGTGCGTTTATGAAATTTAAAGAAAATTCAAATTTCCGATTTGTATGAAATTATTTTGATTTTTTTAGATTGGCATCATGTTGATCGTTTGACGTATGGATATTTGGTTTTGTTTTTGTTATATACGACAATTTTTTTCAGAAATTCTTGAGGCATCGCGAATTTTACTTTCACTTAAACAAAGAGATGGAATAAGATACAAACCGAAGACTTCATGCCACTTTTGTCATAATATACATGTATAATCTTCATTTTTGTGAAACTTTTTTTATAAAAACACATTAGACGCTAAATTTTGGTTATTTGATAAAGTGAAAAATACAATTTTTGAGGATATCGTGAATTAATCTCTCTAATAAATGATTGAATAGTTTGGTTGGAGAAGTATGAAAAGGTGAAAATAACAAATAGTGATGAAGATCATAATTTTTAAAAAGAATACAAACAGGGTAGGGCAGACACGGAACCCTGGATATACCAGGGATTAGATCATGTGCCTAGGAGGAGTAAGCATTCCCTTTTGACCGGTCACACCCACCGAGAGCCCTATAGCTTGATCAGGTAAACAGAGTTATCCGTTAAAAGTAGTTTGTAAAGAACAGCCTAACAATTGGTACAAAATACGTCAGACACTATTCGACCTATCGTAATAACCGATTGTATTTGTAAATCATATCTTACACTGTATAACCATCATAAAATGTTTGCGAAATGCTGACTTTAAACGAGATTGGTGAAACCTCTGTAACATCAACGTATTTGTCAGAAGCCTGCCTAGATTTGCAAGCTGATAAATCACAAACATACATCACTAGTTTCTAGTGTCAGACGACTTGATTAACAAATACATACCTTTGAACGCACTAGGTGAGCAGTCCACTATTACCTCAACAGTATCATCAACTAGACACTTCCTGTTTAGGTTCAGCGTCCTTTTTAAATCACCGTGTACTTGAAACCGTAATTTGCTCACCGCAACGGATACATCATCATCCAGCGTCACTGATAATGAACATTGTTCCTCACAAGGAAATCCGTGTGGAGGTTCTAAATGTAAATGTTTGCAGAATTTAGACCAAGCAATCGGGGGGGGGGGGTGATCTGATGTAATATATGTGATTCTTACAAACGATAACTGGGCCTTGTTTTCGAAAGTATAATATGATTGATCTTAAAATATATTTTATGACAAATCTTAGAACAGTCTTAGGATTATCGTGGGACAATCAAAAATTGTAAATCAAAGATGTCTTAAAATTATCCTAACAAAGTTCATCGTTGGAAACCCATGGTCGGTTGGACTTCTTTTTCCTAAAACCGACGATGGACAAAATAAGACTTAAGATGGTCAATTATTCTTTTATTTACATCATTTTATGGACGAAAAAGTATTATAGCATTGACGGACATTTTTATAATTTATTTCAAAAGATGAAATACATTTGCAAAATTAAAAAAATCCATCAACTTAAATTGCATGGGATTATAGAAATTATCAAATATTTTTTTCATGACATGGGAAGTGAAAATAAATATTTATGTACATTTTTTCCTATACAATTTGAATCGAGAAATAAGACAAGCAATATTTCAGACTGAATTAAATAAATTAATTTGAATATGCATGTACCTATGTTGTTTGTTAATAAAAAAAAATTAGCGGTTTTTTAACGTGTGAATATTTACCTCTTTCTATTACTTGCTTGTTTACGTGTGAATAAAGACGCCCATGGTTGAAATGTACATATATTGTTATATCAAGCACACGTAATAATAAGCCCGCCAAACATTTATTCGTGCTTATCCGGAAAATCTAACGACACCTTTGTATCAAAGCAACGAAGATTACTTTTTATTGAAAAGTCATGCCATGAGATCCAAACTTTACGTTCGAGGAGCTGCAGATATTGCTAACACTCACCAGAGGGCGCATTACGCAAGTGTCACTTACACGGAACTGTGGGTAGAGAATGATATTGCTACATGAAGTGAGAAAGAATAAGTGTTATGCGTCAGAACAAACCCTTATATAGCGCAGCAGAATATACTAAAAAAGGTAACTAAACAAGAAATAAAATTTCTTAACAATTGATAACTGAAAGAAAATTGTTACAATAGCAAAATATTAACTTACGGTAGTTGAACAATAAATTAAAACAGAATCTACACACACAAAATAATAATCCAAAACCGCAGTTCCAAGTATAAAACTCCAAATGAATAGAAAAGTGTCTAACCAGAACTTTTTTATCTGAAGAATGTCAGTGTATATATAATGGGAATGAATTTTCCAGTATGTACAATCTTGAAAGACCATGATGCAACCCATTACGTAATCTTCCTACTAAAAATAGCATGTATCTTGAACAATCACATATTTCAATGACAAGTAAACATAACTTTCTAGAACTATCTAGGTCACAGGTCATGGTGTCACAATAATTATAAACATCATTTCTCTAGAACAATCTAGTTTAATTTAGTACTATACACAACACCTCCCCCCTTAAAAGAGTTTGAATGACAATGAAGATTCAAATATACAATGCACATCAAGCAAGGCAACAACGAAATAACACAACATACTCAAGACACTCTTGAAAAGGCACCTGCTATAACATTGTCGCTGATATGTTTGATATCAATTTTATACTCTTGTAATAATAAACTTCATCTTGTGAGTCTTTTATTCTTGTCTGACATTTTATGCAAAAAAGTGAGAGGTTGTGATCCACAACACAAGAATTGGATGTATAATAACATTCAAATAATCATCAAATGCTGTAAAGCTAACAACAAAGCAAGACATTCTTTTTCAATGGATGAATAATTCTGCTGACTTTTTGTAAGTTTCTTTGAAAAATAAGAAACAACTCTATCTACATTGTCACTATGTTCTTGAAACATAGCCGCACCGATTCCTACATCACTAGCATTTACAGTAAACTTAAATTGCTTAGAACAGGACTACTCATGAGAACAGACTTAATTTTACAAAATGATACGTCGTATTCCTGTATCCATACTTTAGCCCTCTTGTGCAATAAGTTGGTAAGTGGACAAACTGTTGAAGAAATACTTTGACAAACTTTCCTGTAAAAACATGGCATGCCCAAAAATCTTATTGACTCTTTCTTGTTTGTAGGAAGCGGAAACCTTGCAATAGCATCTACTTGAGCCAAAATAGGTGTAACATTACCTTGACATTACCTTGACCTACTTTATGACCTAAACACTCTACAGTAGCAAGACAAAAGTCACTCTTTGCAAGATTCACTGTTAAATTTGCTTTTGCCAGAATATCGAAGAATATATCCATGATTTGGAACTGTTCCTCCAATGTGTCGCTGTAGATGATAGAATCATCAATGTAGACTTCACATCCTTGAAAGTCATGTAGAAGGGAATGAATCATCCTCTTTTTTCATACCAAACGGCATCATTTTGTATTGGAATCACAAATGCAAAGATTTCTTTGGCTCTTTCGGCCAATGACACTTGCCAGTAACCCTTTAACAGGTCAAATTTACTGACAAACCTGGTATTTCCGATTTTGTCAATACAGTAATCAATTCTAGGAATCGGATAAGAGTCTGTTTTGTGACAGAATTCACTTTTCTAAAGTCATTACATAATCTGTAGGTACCATCAGGTTTAGTACGAGAATGTAAGGGGAGCTCCAGTCACTTTTACTTGGTTCAATGTCATTGTACAACATGTATTGCACTTCTATTCTCAAGTACTGTGATTCCAATGGATTTAAACGATATGTATGCAGCTTGATGGACAAAGCATCACCAACTATAACATCATGACAAGCGGCATTGGTCTTTTGTGGAACATCCGAGAAGATTGGAGGATAATTAGCCATGGGCCGTTGAATTTTTTCTCTTTGGTGAATATTATAATTTCCAAGTTTGTTATCTAGATTGGCATGAATTTCCGAGTTCTTTAATTGGATATTCTGGTTGAAGTCTTTTTCACACTTTTCTACTCTAATTTCATTCTCATTACAATTTTGTAATGTCTTAACATTGGCTAAAGTGGAAACTGATTTTACAGAATTTCGGTCACACCTATCAAAATACTCTTTCATAACATGTTAATGTGACAAACTCGTTTTTCTTTACGTCGGTCAGGTGTACTAACTATATAGTTCACATCACTAAGCTTGCTTTCAATTTCATAAGGATCATAATACCTGGCCTGCAAAGGATGACCAAGAACGGGTAAAAATACAAGACCCTGTTCACCTGATTTAAAAACTCTGTTCCTAGGATATTTGTCATACCAAACTTTCATTTTGGCTTGAGAACTCTTGAGATTTTATTGTGCTAATTTACAAGCATTATGAAGTTTCTCTTTGAAATTAGATACATGGTCCAAAAGGTTAAGAACACTAGTTTCAGTTAGCCATTTTTCTTTCAGCAATTTCATAGGACGTCTAACTGTATGGCCAAACACTTATTCAATGGAACTCAATTCTAGAGACTCTTGAACTGCTTCTCTTGCAGCAAATAAAACAAGGTGAACCCCTTCATCGTAGACTTTGTCTTATTGATAGCAATATGTTTTCATCATAGTTCTGAGAGTTTGATGGAAGCGTTCAAGTGTCCCCAGAGACTCGGTATGATAAGCAGTAGAATTGTACTATCTAACACCTAACTCATGCATGACCTGTTGAAACAACCCTGACATGAAATTTTAACCTTGGTCTGACTGAATAGCCTTAGACATTCCTACGAAACTGAAAACTTGGTTAGGGCCTCGACTATGGTTTTCGCCTTAATATTCCTAATATGTATAGCTTCAGGGAATCGAGTGGACTTACACCTCATAGTAGATAAATACTGGTTCCCTGACTAGTTTTTGCAAGGGTCCTACACAATCTATTAACATTCGACTGAATGCTTCTTCAAATGCTGGAATGGGTTGTAAAGGGGCATATTTATGAAATTTTCTGATTAGTTATACATACCATCTGACAAACATGACAATACTTGCAAAATTCAGAAACATCCTTTCTTAATGTAGGCCAATAGAAATGACTCAAAATCCTGTTACAAGTCTTATTGACTCCTAAATGACCTGCCATGGGTGTATTGTGAACCAAACTCATGAAGTCCCTACGCTATATCACTGGCACACTATCTGGTGAACGACCCGTCATACTTCATCCGTTAGTGCAACAGGTAGTCGCCACTTTCACATAAGGATCCCGTCGTTGGTATGGAAACACTCCCAAACTTTGGCGGCATCTTCTGATGAAAGTGCCCTCTTGCTCATTTGAATAATATCAGGGTCCTTATTTTGCTCGGACAGTAACTGATCTCTACGGAGGATGTCCTTGCCCTGGTATAACTATATATTGGGACCATAATCTCACTGACTTTCAGTGGAGACTCACTGTTATATGGCTGTCTTTTTTCATGTGAATTGCCACCAAGATCAAAAAGGAAAGTGTAACTGAGGTCAATTTCATCAGATGAGCCAGCTGTGTCGATGGATTGAACATGGTCAGCCTCGACCTCTTTCCCTCTGGTCATTGATCTAGTAATAGCACAGGCTAGATATAGGTCGTCGTATTTTTCATCGGACGCGAAATTGGAAGTGATTTTCTCACAAACTACAGGATCTGGTACGGCTTTGTCACCAGCTAAATCGTTGTCTAACAACAGGGAAAAGCCTTGAGCAGGAAGAGTAGGTCGACCACTTAGATAACTGGTCCAGTAATTAAATCTGATTTCAGATAACTTTCTATGTAAGGGAACGTCAATGACGCCTAGTTCAACACCCTGACGAAAGTTGTTGAAAACGACATTTATTTTATTAGATCTCAGCCACTGATCAAATAATTAATAAACCTTTTTTTTTCTAGCAAACTCTACATTTCTTTGATTGTCAAATCTTCTGTACTTTGTGATTTTTTATCTGTACGCTTCGGGTACTAATTCGTAAACTTTTAAGATCGCGGCTTTGACTTTGTCGTAATCTGAACTTTCATCTATGGCCAGCGCTGAGTAAACATCGGTTGTTTTGCCAACCAAAACACTTTGTAACAAAGTGGACCAAAACTGCCGTGGCCATTTCAAATTTTCGGTAACTTTTTCAAATTGAGGAAAATATTTATCAAATGCTTTTTCTTGAAATTTCGGAACTAATCTGATATTTTTAGCTGCATCGAATTCATTTCTGACAGGCAAGGCTTCAGATTTCTGTTGTACTTTTAATTTTTATACGTCCGTCTTTAGACGGGACGTATTATGGTACAGCGATGTATGTACGTACGTCCGTCTGTCCGTCCGTCGTTTCAGGGTTTTCGCTTTATAATTTCATTTTCCTTTCACATATCATGCTAGCTGCAATAATGTAGCCCTCTCTGATTTTTTTTTTTTTTTTTTTTTTTTTTTTTTTTTAGGGAGAGGGCTACAACTCCTTAGGATCTCCGTAATGGTGCAAATGCGGGAGTGATTCACTCCCGCAACATTTGCGCTCATTCTAAACATTTGCTGACTTTCTTTACGTAAATAAAATGATATTCTATGTTTCTTAGTCAATATATAAATTTACAACCTGCAACTTTAGATTTGTGAGGCTCTATTCTACCGTTTTCAACAATTTCGATAAATTCCAATTTCTCGATTCATATTTTTGCGCCATGTTTGATGTACTGAAGTTTCAACTTCCGGTTGTCAAGTCATTTGCATATGCCATATAAGGTAGTATTTACATCAATGATCAAGTATGGAGGCGAAAGCTATTTCGTCGATATTGAAAAGGTTTGAATTTAATATCAAGTTAAAAACCGAACAGCAGAGTGTAAATTCTTTCTGCAATAATATGATTTTCCTTTCTTTGTCGAAGTGGCTCGAGTAACTACATTTTCGCGCTGATTGTCAATGTTTAGGCTTTTCATTAGATCCACCTACGAGATCTCGCGATAACAAGCATGGCGGAGCAGACGAAGAATTTTGCATGCTGTACATTATATTTAATGAAAAACACCTTTATTAGACATGCCCGAGCACAAAGTTGGTACTCCTTTTGGTGTAAACAACATTTGGGACTAATACACAGAGTTTATTGTCGGTTATTCATAAAATTATTTTGCACCATTACGGAGATCCTATGGAATTGTAGCCCTATCCCGAAAACGTCAGAATAAAAAAAAATTGGATAGGGCTACATTATTGCAGCTAATATCATGCTGAAACTTGCTATGTAGCTTCTTTGTGGGTCACTCTAGATCATACTGCAATGTTGATCCATTTCGACCTTTTTTTCCAGGAGTTTTGCCCCTTTATCTGGAAATAATTATTATATGGAGGGTTCATAATTTGTCCGCCCTACTCCTCCCACAGTTTTCAAGTGAGAACCTTCTTATTTTGTGGAGTGTTTGTATGGGTATTGAAAATGTGCATGTGGGATGGATTTTGATTTCCTACAATTTTTGAGAAAATTACAGGTTGTTGAACTTAGTCTATTTGAAAATTAATATTCTATGGAGGGTATATAATTTGTCCACCCAACTTCTCCCACAGTTTTCAAGTGAGGACCTTCTTATTTTGTGGAGTTTTTGTATGGGTATTGAAGATATGCATGCGGAATGGATTTTGATTTTCTACAATTTTTGAGAAAATTACAGGTTGTTGAACTTGGTCTATTTGGAAATTAATATTCTATGGAGGGTACATAATTTGTCCGCCCAACTCCTCCCACAGTTTTCAAGTGAGGATCATCTTATTTTGTGGAGTGTTTGTATGGGTATTGAAGATGTGCATCTCGGGAAGGATTTTGATTTTCTTCCATTTCTGAAAAAAATACAGGTTGTTTAACTTGGTTCATTTTGAAGAAATCTAGATTTTTAAGTGAAGACCCTATGTTCATATGAAAGTTTGTCACAGCCTCATGATGGCTAATAATACCTGAAGCAAAGTTATACAAATTATAGCACAAGAAAAACACCCTATTTACGCATAGCAGATTTAATCTCTGACCCGAAGCGGACAGCTAAACTTTTCAACTCAGCATCGAATACCTAAACATTTGCGAATCAAGAAAATATGTGACCGAAAACATGGTAGATGTAAATTCTTCTGTCTATTAGAATTCAATTATTCAGAAAAAAATGAACTACAAATCTTGACAGAATGTGATATATTTTGTTTCTTATCCCGAACGAGCCCCCAATTTTGTTATGAGTCACAGCAAACCCTTAATATAGCGCAGCAGAATTTACTTTAAAAAAACAACCACACAATTAAAAAATTAATAAGATTTATTAACAATTAACGATTGAAAGAAAATTGTTACAATGGCAAATTATTAACTTGCAGTAGTTGAACAATAAATCCAAACAGAATCTACAAACAAAAAACAATAATCCGAAACCGTAGTTCCCAGTATAAATCTCCAAATGAATAGAAAAGTGTCTAACCAGAACTGTGTTTATCCAAAGAATGTCAGTGTATATATAATGGGAATGAATTTTCTATTACAATCCTGAAAGTCCATGATGCAACTATTACGTAATCTTTCTACTAAAAATAGCATGTATCTAGAACAATCTCGGTCAGAAATGTCGATGACAAGTAAACCTAACTTCTAGAACTATCTAGGTCACTGGTGTCACACTAATTATAAATATCATTTCTCTAGAACAATCCAGTTCAGTTTCGTGCTATTCGCAACTTAAGATTTTTACTCTTTAGATTATTACAACTTTTATGACAATCTTAAGACCATCCTAAGACATGTCTCAGTCCTAAGACATTTTCGAAAACCAGGACCCTGAGATGAAAGTAATTACCTTCGAACCAGGACTGCAATTTTTGTACGGTAATATCACAGGCAACATCACTCATCCCAAATTTTATTGCTGTCTCTAGGCATATTAGTCTACAAAAATCAATCAATCATCAACTGTTGCAATATATATAGCTTCAGAAACAGTCAAACAAACTGCTAAATACGTAAATAATTTTGTAGAATTTTTGTGAAATTTTATGAATAATTAAATCGTAAACAACCGAGGATGACAACGACGACGACGACGATGATGATGATGATGATCATGATGATGACAATGATGATCATGATGATCATGATGATGATGATGATGATGATGAAGTACAAATACAGTTCTATAGATAGCTTGGTAAAATACTATGCTGAAAAATTACGTGATAAAGATATCTTACTTCACGATCTCAGAATTAATCCTTAACACCAATCCGGAAAAGAATAAAATACCTAAAAGAAAGAGAAAAAACAATAAACAAGTGCTTACACCAGAAAAGTAAACAAAACTTGAAAGAAAAAAGATAAATAACAAAATTGAACAGATATTCCTTAATGCATTTTTTAAATATACTGTATCCCAATACTAAAATTACCCTATGCATAATTCATAAAAATATGTTTTCCTATTATCTTTAACCTATTATATAGATCATCTATGTGGTATCTAAAGTATTTAAAGTAGGGGGTATATGTACAAAGATGAAAAATAAATGAATAATTGTATAGGCGTAATGTATTTGTCGCATGGGGTATATTTTAAGGAATCCATTTTTCTGGAATACCCCGGTAAAGATTGGCAAATAGTATCATTTTTGTAGCACGAATATCGGCGGGATGATAGCTACTAAAGTTTTAGAAGGGGGTGGCTCCTCTCCTCAAACAGCTGTTAATGCGTGTAATTTGTATAAAGTATGAAAGAATCTACAAATTTACAGTACATAGAGTAATAATGTTGAGAAAATCACCCTTCATACCGTTCTTACATCTAGGGGTGGGGATGGTTATATCATGAAAGGGTGTACCGAGATACTTTGTTAAAGCAAACACCTGCATGAATCTGGGACTAATTAAATATGTAGAATTTATTTCACATGTTGTTGTTATCTGCTTAGTGTAAATGTGAATACTTCGGCATGTTCTGGTGGCTGTCTTTTGCCACTCGGTGATTTATAGTAGAAACAAATGATCTAATAGTGTTTCAGGTATCGTTATATTCTTTGGCATTCCGCCAGCTCATAAAAGTGACAAACTATTTTTAATCCTTCCTTTGTATTGTGATCTGCATTTATGTAAACGTAATAAAAGGAGCAATATCTCACAAGTGCATGCGCAAAGGTCAAGCTACAAACATAGCTCGATATATGGTACTTAAAACAAAATATCAAAATGCATGAATTAGAAAAAAAAAATCTGTAAACTATGTTAATAAATCACTTTCTAAGGGATTTTTACATGTACTCTGAACACAAGTTAACGGAAAATACAATTAATTTTACTATATACTTTCATTTATGTATTTATTCATTTACTTATTTATTCATCTATTTATCTATTAATTTACCTTTGTAAAATGTCTTTGAATGCTTATAGGGACATGACCACAATTTGAGCTGAGAAAATTCAAATTTTATTTTTCCATTTTTAATCTTTACACTGCATAGCTAAGTTATTTCTAAGGGTCAGCAAAACAGCATTGACTGCCAGTTGTTGGATAGGGGACTTAACATCGTTTAGAAAAAAAAAATATTATTAAAAGTCTCCATTGTTTGTGTGGTTTACCCGAGGACTAATTTTTCTTTGTATGTAGCAAATATTGCCATGCTAGAAGTGAACTATTAGGAAGTCTCTTAAATTTTACTTAATTATCTAATATATATTGTCACTTACTTCTATGGGGGAGACGAAGCTCAACATGTTAAAATAAACCAACGTATTTTTCCTCTTTTCAAAATTTCATCAGATATTCTGGAAGATTTACAGTTGCTACTACCTAACACCGTGCTTTATTGAAATAACTAACCTATGATACATGTATATTTATTTATCTAATGTAACTAAGAAATCATTTTGTTTATTTATCATAGTAATTAGTATATTGACAATTGTATTTCATGCGAGACCCCGTAAGTTGAAAGAACTTGTGTTCAAACCTTTTGTATAAGGTGCACGTGTGCAATAACATATGTTCAAATATGTTGTTGAGGTACACACGAGATATTGTGCTCACAATTCTTTGTCATGTAAACAAGGATCGCGCCTTGTTTTTGTTTACATAAATTATAGCTTCTAGTATTTTTTTTTTAGTATTTGCAAGTTAGATATGAACACGATTAAACAGTTTCTGGTGTTACATCTTTTGTTTTCTATATAGTAATTTCTATTTAACATTCTATATGTAAACAAAAACATGAACCTTGTTTACAGAACGAAGACTTGCGAGCTTTGTATATCGTTGTAACTCAACGACCTACATTCAAATTTGGTTGACCATTAGAAATACCTTTAATAGTTAAGTACTGTCAGCATTAGAAATGGAAAATTTAAAATTAGAAAATTTTCAGTTCGAATCGTGACCATGTCTCTTTAAACTGCTTCGGTTTTCTGTTTTGTGCTGTCGGAGTGAATGAGATGTAAATAACTGCAGGTGCGTATTATGTTATTTAACAACAGAGTGTGACTTTGATACCACCACGATGGGGTGTAAATGTAGTATACAAGTACATAGGCAGTGAAACAAGTTTGTTTTAATATGAGATTAAAGTTAATTCTAATTAAGACATATATACATGCGCTTTTAAATACATTTTTCTTACCCCAACATGCTTTCATTTCCATTGCTAGAGAGCATCTAATAGGTCGACTGTGAATTAAACTTCCTGGTAAATATTCTAACAAAAGAAGGTTTAAACCAGGGAAATACAGAGCGGGTTCAACAAGGCGCAGCTTACTGTGCAATCGGATGCGTATTTATTACATGTATTTACTGTGCAATCGAAAACGTACTTATCACGTGTATTTACTGTGCAATAAAAATCGTACTTATCACGTGTATTTACTGTGCAATCAAAATCGTACTTATCACGTGTATTTACTGTGCAATCAAAATCGTACTTATCACGTGTATTTACTGTGCAATCAAAATCGTACTTATCACTTGTATTTACTGTGCAATCAAAATCATACTTATCACGTGTATTTACTATTCGATCGAAATAAACTTACAAGGTGGAGACACCTGAAGTCATTTTTTCACAAACTGCTGACTGTCCGATCGAAAATCAAGTTCTCTACTTTTGTAAACTTTACAGTTTATCAGTACAATATTACAAATAATATAAACATAAACATGGCGGCGGTACATTTACTGGAGAACATAAATACATACGTAATTACAAATGTTATTTTAAAGTCTTGGATTACAACTTTTTTTAGGATTATGCTATTATACATTTATATTTTCCAAGGTTACAAAGATCATTGAAATTTTCGGTGTTAAACAATTGAATTAATTTAAACATTGAAGGTCTTTTGTAGTAATATTTCTTAATATATTTTTTCGTAATTCTGTATATACAGGACAAACTAATATAAAATGGTATTCATCTTCAATATTATTCACAGAAAAAGTATAAGATCTATTAGTTCTGACTGTGTTAAAATATCTGCCAAGGCCTGTTTCTATGGCTAAATGGTGCGAGGACAATCGCAGTAAGGGATACAAGACGAAGATGGTCTATTATGTCAGATACGGGACTGGCACGAGCCGCGTAGCGGAGTCTTGTATCTTACTTAAGACATTGTTTTATCTAAAACAGTATTTCTCATAATATTGACCTGCTCTTAATAATACTGGACTATGCTCAGTACAGTATGAAAAATAAAGTACTGTCAAGATAAGAACTGACGTCACAACAATGTTTTAATTTTAGATATACATGTACACCTTTACAGGAATTGGTTTTCTAAGATAACAGAGAAGATATAATCCATCAATTAAATATTTCTGAAATGAATATTTTCTTGCATTTTCGATCTTTGTAAACCTGTCTTGCTTAACTTGATCTACAATTCTTTGTTGTACAGTTTGTAGCATATGCTTATCAATTTTTTTATTAATCCAAATGTCATTGAAGCCAAGATCTAATAAAAATTTCTTAACTTCAAAAGCCCATTGGCAATTTCTACATTTCTAATTTTCACAAGTAATATACATTTCTTCATAACATTTTCTAATTATACAATTTTCGTAAGCTAGCACCTTACTCCAAAACTTAACAATAGTATAGAACTTATCATACATCATAGGAGCTCTGATCACAATTCAGTGTATACAACTACATTGTTTGTACTCTTTTTCACTCCAAGTATTTGCTTACAGAAGCCAGTATGTACTTTTTCAAAATTACAACCTTTATGATTATCACAAATTTATAATAGCATCATATCAAAGCGCATATAATAGCATTGCGTAGTATTAGTATTCCACTGCGTAATTATAGCATTCTGTAGCATAATTATAGCACTTTGTAGCATGATTATAGCATTCTGTAGCATACATATATAAATTTCTGTCTGGAGAAGAATTTTATTTCATTCTTTCAATTCCTAGGATTCAAATATCTCTCTCACTCTCTCTCTCTCTCTCTCTCTCTCTCTCTCTCTCTCTCTCTCTCTCTCTTTTATGTTAAGAGACTTTACCTGGATAACGAGATATTTTTTTTATGAAAGGTGAAGATAACGAACAGTAATCAATCTCATAACTCGTATAAGCATTACAAAATAGATAGTTGGCAAACACGGACCCCTGGACGCACCAGAAGTGGGATCAGGTGCCTAGGAGGAGTAAGAATCTCCTGTCAACCGGTCACACCCGCCACGAGCCCTGTATCCTGATCAGGTAAACATAGTTATCCGTAGTCAAAATCAGTATGCCAAGAACGGCGTAACAATCGGTATGAAACACAGCAGACAGCATTTATCTAAAAAGCATTTTATTACGATAATTATAACAGGATGAGATAGCAGACACTGCCTATATATACATGTACATGTGTCAGTCTTCTCCGTGCAAGGTTCTACAAACATTAGAATACATACACAAAGGATTTAATTGCAATAAGGGTAATTCATGTGATGCCGGCTTATAGTTAAATGTACTCTGTTGTTGTATGGAATTAATCAAATAGTTTACACTGTAATTAGTCATTACTGTTCATTAGTTGTAATATTTGATTTAATAAAGTATAGACGAGTTCACTAAAATTCGATCACTTTTTCTTCTTTTTATTAAGTCGTATTATGACGTAGTATGCAGATTTAGATAAGTATATTTTTGTATTGTATTGGATTGTAATTAGTATAATACTAGCACAAATGAAAACACTGCAACAGAGTCAAACGTGCATATCGCACGACACACACAGAATACACAAGACTTGGTTATATCACACAACACACACAGAATACACAAGACCTGGTTCTATCAGTAACACGACACACACAGAATACACAAGACCTGATTATATCACACGGCACACACAGAATACACAAGACCTGATTATATCAGTAAACACGACACACAAAGAATACTCAAGACCTGGTTATATAACACGACACACACAGAATACACAAGACCTGGTTCTATCAGTAGCACGACACACACATAATACACAAGACCTGGTTCTATCACACGGCACACACAGAATACACAAGACCTGATTATATCAGTAAACACGACACACGAAGAATACTCAAAACCTGGTTATATAACACGACACACACAGAATACACAAGACTTGGTTATATCACACGACACACACAGAATACACAAGACCTGGTTATATCAGTAAACACAACACACACAGAAAACACAAGAACTGGTTATATCACACGACACACACAGAATACACAAGACCTGGTTCTATCACACAACACACACAGAATACACAAGACCTGGTTCTATCAGTAACACGACACACACAGAATACACAAGACCTGGTTCTATCAGTAACACGACACACACAGAATACACAAGACCTGATTATATCACACAGCACACACAGAATACACAAGACCTGATTATATCAGTAAACACGACACACAAAGAATACTCAAGACCTGGTTATATAACACGACACACACAGAATACACAAGACCTGGTTCTATCAGAAGCACGACACACACATAATACACAAGACCTGGTTCTATCACACGGCACACACAGAATACACAAGACCTGATTATATCAGTAAACACGACACACAAAGAATACTCAAGACCTGGTTATATAACACGACACACACAGAATACACAAGACTTGGTTATATCACACGACACACACAGAATACACAAGACCTGGTTATATCAGTAAACACAACACACACAGAATACACAAGAACTGGTTATATCACACGACACACACAGAATACACAAGACCTGGTTATATCAGTAAACACGACACACACAGAATACACAAGACCTGGTTATATCAGTAAACACGACACACACAGAATACACAAGACCTGGTTATATCAGTAAACACGACACACACAGAATACGCAAGACCTGGTTATATCACACGACACACACAGAATACACAAGACCTGATTATATCAGTAAACACGACACACACAGAATACACAAGACCTGATTATATCACACGACACACACAGAATACACATGATCTGGTTATATCACACGACACACACAGAATACACAAGACCTGGTTATATCAGTAAACACAACACACACAGAATACACAAGAACTGGTTATATCACACGACACACACAGAATACACAAGACCTGATTATATCAGTAAACACGACACACACAGAATACACAAGACCTGGTTATATCAGTAACACGACACACACAGATTACACCAGACCTGGTTATATCAGTAAACACGACACACACAGAATACACAAGACCTGATTATATCACATGACACACACAGAATACACAAGACCTGGTTATATCAGTAAACACGACACACACAGAATACACAAGACCTGATTATATCAGTAAACACGACACACACAGAATACACCAGACCTGGTTATATCAGTAACACGAAACACACAGATTACACCAGACCTGGTTATATCAGTAACACGGCACACACAGAATACATAAGACCTGGTTCTATCAGTAACAAAACACACACAGAATACACAAGATCTGGCTATATCACAAGACACACACATAATACACAAGACCTGGTTATATCAGTAACACGGCAAACAGAGAATACACAAGACCTCGTTATATCAGTAAACACGACACACACAGAATACACAAGACCTGGTTATATCAGTAAACACGACACACAGCATACACAAGACCTGGTTATATCACACGACACACACATAATACACAAGACCTGGTTCTATCAGTAAACACGATAAACACAGATTACACCAGACCTGGTTATATCAGTAAACACAACACACACAGAAGACACAAGACCTGGTTATATCACACAACACACAACGAATACACAGACCTGGTTATATCAGTAACACGACACATACAGAATACACAAGACCTAGTTATATCACAAGACACACATAGAATACACAAGACCTGGTTATATCACAAGACACACATAGAATACACAAGACCTGGTTCTATCAGTAAACACGACACACACACAGAATACACAAGACCTGGTCATATCTGTAACACGACACACACAGAATACACAAGACCTGGTTATATCAGTAACACGGCACACACAGATTACACCAGACCTGCTTATATCAGTAAACACGACACACACAGAATACACAAGACCTGGTTATATCAGTAAGACGACACACACAGAATACACAAGACCTGGTTATATCACACGACACACACAGAATACACAAGACCTGGTTATATCAGTAAGACGACACACACAGAATACACAAGACCTGGTTATATCAGTAAACACGATAAACACAGATTACACCAGACCTGGTTATATCAGTAAACACAACACACACAGAAGACACAAGACCTGGTTATATCACACAACACACAACGAATACACAGACCTGGTTATATCAGTAACACGACACATACAGAATACACAAGACCTAGTTATATCACAAGACACACATAGAATACACAAGACCTGGTTATATCACAAGACACACATAGAATACACAAGACCTGGTTCTATCAGTAAACACGACACACACACAGAATACACAAGACCTGGTCATATCTGTAACACGACACACACAGAATACACAAGACCTGGTTATATCAGTAACACGGCACACACAGATTACACCAGACCTGCTTATATCAGTAAACACGACACACACAGAATACACAAGACCTGGTTATATCAGTAAGACGACACACACAGAATACACAAGACCTGGTTATATCAGTAAGACGACACACACAGAATACACAAGACCTGGTTATATCACACGACTCACAGAGAATACACAAGATCTGGTTATATCAGTAACACGACACACACAGCATACACAAGCCCTGGTTATATCAGTAACACGACACACACAGCATACACAAGACCTGGTTCTATCACACGACACACACAGAATACACAAGACTTGGTTCTATCAGTAACACGACACACACAGAATACAGAAGACCTGGGTATATCACATGACACACACAGCATACAAAAGACCTGGTTCTATCAGTAACTTGACACACACAGCATACACAAGACCTGGTTATATCAGTAACACGACACACACAGCATACACAAGACCTGGTTTAATCACACGACACACACAGCATACACAAGACCTGGTTCTATCACACGACACACACAGCATACACAAGACCTGGTTCTATCACACGACACACACAGAATACACAAGACCTGGTTCTATCACACAACACACACAGAATACACAAGACCTGGTTCTATCACACAACACACACAGCATACACAAGACCTGGTTATATAAGTAAACACGACACAGACAGAATACACAAGACCTGGTTCTATCACACCACACACACAGAATACACAAGACCTGGTTATATCAGTAAACACGACACACACAGATTACACCAGACCTGGTTATATCAGTAACAAGACTCACACAGAATACACAAGACCTGGTTATATCACAAGACACACACAGAATACACAAGACCTGGTTATATCAGTAACACGGCACACACAGATTACACCAGACCTGGTTATATCAGTAAGCACGACACACACAGAATACACAAGACCTGGTTATATCAGTAAACACGACACACACAGCATACACAAGACCTGTTTCTATCACACGACACACACAGAATACACAAGACCTGTTTCTATCACACGACACACACAGAATACACAAGACCTGGTTATATCAGTAAACACGACACACACAGAATACACAAGACCTGGTTATATCAAACGACACACACAGAATACACAAGACCTGGTTCTATCACACGACACACACAGAATACACAAGACCTGGTTATATCTATAACACGACACACACAGAATACAAAAGACCTTGTTATATCACAAGACACACATAATACACAAGACCTGGTTATATCTCACGACACACACAGAATACACAAGACCTGTTTCTATCACACGACACACACAGAATACACAAGACCTGGTTCTATCAGTAAACACGACACACACAGAATACACAAGACCTGTTTCTATCACACGACACACACAGAATACACAAGACCTGGTTATATCAGTAAACACGACACACACAGAATACACAAGACCTGGTTATATCAAACGACACACACAGAATACGCAAGACCTGGTTCTATCACACGACACACACAGAATACACAAGACCTTGTTATATCTATAACACGACACACACAGAATACACAAGACCTTGTTATATCACAAGACACAATAATACACAAGACCTTGTTATATCACAAGACACACACAGAATACACAAGACCTGGTTCTATCACACGACACACACACACAGAATACACAAGACCTGGTTCTATCAGTAACACGACACACACAGCATACACAAGACCTGGTTGTATCAGTAACACGAACACACACAATACACAAGACATGGTTCTATCACACGACACACACAGAATACACAAGACCTGGTTCTATCAGTAACACGAACACACAGCATACACAAGACCTGGTTCTATCAGTAACACGACACACACAGCATACACAAGACCTGGTTCTATCACACGACACACACAGCATACACAAGACCTGGTTCTATCACACGACACACACAGCATACACAAGACCTGGTTCTATCACACGAAACACACAGCATACACAAGACCTGGTTCTATCACACGACACACACAGCATACACAAGACCTGGTTCTATCACACGACACACACAGAATACACAAGACCTGGTTCTATCAGTAAACACGACACACACAGAATACACAAGACCTGGTTATATAAGTAAACACGACACAGACAGAATACACAAGACCTGGTTCTATCACACCACACACAAAGAATACACAAGACCTGGTTATATCAGTAAACACGACACACACAGATTACACCAGACCTGTTTAGATCAGTAACAAGACACACACAGAATACACACGACCTGGTTATATCATACGACACACACAGAATACACAAGACCTGGTTATATCAGTAACACGGCACACACAGATTACACCACACCTGGTTATATCAGTAAGCACGACACACACAGAATACACAAGACCTGGTTATATCACACGACACACACAGAATACACAAGACCTGGTTATATCAGTAACACGGCACACACAGATTACACCAGACCTGGTTATATCAGTAAACACGACACACACAGAAGACACAAGACCTGTTTCTATCAGTAACACGACACACACAGAATACACAAGACCTTCTTATATCAGTAACACGACACACACAGAATACACAAGACCTGGTTATATCTATAAAACGACACACACAGAATACACAAGACCTTGTTATATCAGTAACACGACACACACAGAACACAAAAGACTTTGTTATATCAGTAACACGACACACACAGAATACACAAGACCTGTTTCTATCAGTAACACGACACACACAGAATACACAAGACCTGTTTCTATCAGTAACACGACACACACAGAATACACAAAACCTTGTTATATCAGTAACACGACACACACAGAATACACAAGACCTGGTTATATCTATAACACGACACACACAGAATACACAAGACCTTGTTATATCAGTAACACGACACACACAGAATACACAAGACCTGGCTATATCACAAGACACACACAGAATACACAAGACCTGGTTCTATCACTAACACGGCACACACAGATTACACAAGACCTTGTTATATCAGTAACACGACACACACATAATACACAAGACCTGGTTATATCACAAGACACACATAATACACAAGACCTGGTTATATCAAACGACACACACAGAATACACAAGACCTGGCTATATCACAAGACACACACAGAATACACAAGACCTGGTTATATCAGTAACACGGCACACACAGAATACACAAGACCTTGTTATTTCAGTAAACACGACACACACAGAATACACAAGACCTGGTTATATCTATAACACGACACACATAGAATACACAAGACCTGGTTCTATCAGTAAAAACGACATACACAGAATACACAAGACCTGGTTATATCAGTAACACGACACACACAGAATACACAAGACCTGGTTATATCACACGACACACACAGAATAAACAAGACCTGGTTATATCTCATGACACACACAGAATACACAAGACCTGGTTATATCACAAGACACACACAGAATACACCAAACCTGGTTATATCAGTAACACGACGCACACAAAATACAGAAGACCTGGTTATATCACACGACACACACAGAATACACAAGACCTGGTTATATCAGTAACACGACACACACAGAATACACAAGACCTTGTTATTTCACAAGACACACATAATACACAAGACCTGGTTGTATCAAACGACACACACAGAATACACAAGACCTGGTTATATCAGTAAACACGACACACACAGAATACACAAGACCTGGTTCTATCACAAGACACACACAGAATACACAAGACCTTGTTGTGTAAGTAACACGACACACAAAGAATACACAAGACCTGGTTATATCAGAAGACACACATAATACACAAGACTTGGTCATATCAGTAACACGACACACAGAATACACAAGACCTGGTTCTGTCAGTAACACAACACACACAGAATACACAAGACCTGGTTATATCAGTAACACGACACACACAGAATACACAAGACCTGGTTATATCACACGACACATACAGAATACACAAGACCTGGTTATATCAGTAACACGACACTCACAGTATACACAAGACCTGGTTATATCAGTAACACGACACACACAGCATACACAAGACCTGGTTATATCACAAGACACACACAGAATACACAAGACCTGGTTCTATCACACGACACACACAGAATAAACAAGACCTGGTTCTATCAGTAACACGACACACAAACCAGGTCTTGTGTATTCTGTGTGTGTCATGTGATAGAACCAGGTCTTGTGTATGCTGTGTGTGTCGTTTGATAGAACCAGGTCTTCTGTATGCTGTGTGTGTCGTGTGATAGAACCAGGTCTTGTGTATGCTGTGTGTGTCGTGTTACTGATAGAACCAGGTCTTGTGTATGCTGTGTGTGTCGTGTTACTGATAGAACCAGGTCATATCAGTAAACACGACACACACAGAATACACAAGACCTGGTTATATCAGTAAACACGACACACACAGAATACACAAGACCTGATTATATCAGTAAACACGGTACACACAGAATACAAAAGACATGGTTCTATCAGTAACAAAACACACACAGAATACAGAAGACCTGGTTATATCAGTAACACGGCACACACAGATTACACAAGACCTGATTATATCAGTAACACGACACACACAGAATACACAAGACCTGATTATATCACACGACACACACAGAATACACAATACCTGATTATATCAGTAAACACGACACACACAGAATACACAAGACCTGGTTATATCACACGACACACACAGAATACAGAAGACCTGGTTATATCAGTAACAAGACACACACAGAATACAGAAGACCTGGTTATATCAGTAACACGACACACACAGAATACACAAGACCTGATTATATCACACGACACACACAGAATACACAATACCTGATTATATCAGTAAACACGACACACACAGAATACACAAGACCTGGTTATATCAGTAAACATGACACACACAGAATACACAAGACCTGATTATATCAGTAAACACGGCACACACAGAATACACAAGACATGGTTCTATCAGTAACACGACACACACAGAATACACAAGACATGGTTATATCAGTAAAACGACACACACAGAATACACAAGACCTGGCTATATCACACGACACACACAGAATACACAAGACCTGGTTATATCAGTAAACACGACACACACAGAATACACAAGACCTGATTATATCAGTAAACACGACACACACAGAATACACAAGACCTGGTTCTATCAGTAAACACGACACACAGAATACACAAGACCTGATTATATCAGTAAATATGACACACACAGATTACACAAGACCTGGTTCTATCAGTAACACGACACACAGAATACACAAGACCTGATTATATCAGTAAACACGACACACACACAGAATACACAAGACCTGGTTATATCAGTAAACACGACACACACAGAATACACAAGACCTGATTATATCAGTAAACACGGCACACACAGAATACACAAGACCTGGTTCTATCAGTAACACGACACACACAGAATACACAAGACATGGTTCTATCAGTAACACGACACACACAGAATACACAAGACCTGGCTATATCACAAGACACACACAGAATACACAAGACCTTGTTATATCAGTAACACGGCACACACAGAATACACAAGACCTGGTTATATCAGTAAACACGGCATACACAGAATACACAAGACATGGTTCTATCAGTAACACGACACACACAGAATACACAAGACATGGTTATATCAGTAAAACGACACACACAGAATACACAAGACCTGGCTATATCACACGACACACACAGAATACACAAGACCTGGTTATATCAGTAAACACGACACACACAGAATACACAAGACCTGATTATATCAGTAAAAACGACACACACAGAATACACAAGACATGGTTATATCAGTAAACACGACACACACAGAATACACAAGACCTGATTATATCAGTAAATACGACACACACAGAATACACAAGACCTGGTTCTATCAGTAACACGACACACAGAATACACAAGACCTGATTATATCAGTAAATACGACACACAGAATACACAAGACCTGGTTCTATCACACGACACACATAGAATACACCAAACCTCGTTCTATCAGTAACACGACACACACAGAATACACAAGACCTGGTTATATCAGTAAACACGACACACACAGAATACACAAGACCTGATTATATCAGTAAACACGGCACACACAGAATACACAAGACATGGTTCTATCAGTAACACGACACACACAGAATACACAAGACATGGTTCTATCAGTAACACGACACACACAGAATACACAAGACCTGGCTATATCACAAGACACACACAGAATACACAAGACCTGGTTATATCAGTAACACGGCACACACAGAATACACAAGACCTGGTTATATCAGTAAACACGACACACACAGAAGACACAAGACCTGGTTATATCACACGACACACACATAATACACAAGACCTGGTTATATCAGTAAACACGACACACACAGAATACACAAGACCTGATTATATCAGTAAACACGACACACACAGAATACACTAGACCTGGTTATATCAGTAAACACGACACACACAGAATACACAAGACCTGATTATATCAGTAAATACGACACACACAGAATACACAAGACCTGGTTCTATCAGTAACACGACACACAGAATACACAAGACCTGATTATATCAGTAAACACGACACACACAGAATACACAAGACTTGGTTCTATCAGTAAACACGACACACACAGAATACACAAGACCTGATTATATCAGTAAACACGGCACACACAGAATACACAAGACATGGTTCTATCAGTAACACGACACACACAGAATACACAAGACATGGTTCTATCAGTAACACGACACACACAGAATACACAAGACCTGGCTATATCACAAGACACACACAGAATACACAAGACCTTGTTATATCAGTATCACGGCACACACAGAATACACAAGACCTGGTTATATCAGTAAACACGACACACACAGAATACACAAGACCTGGTTATATCACACGACACACACAGAATACACAAGACCTGGTTATATCAGTAAACACGACACACACAGAATACACAAGACCTGATTATATCAGTAAACACGACACACACAGAATACACAAGACCTGGTTATATCAGTAACACGACACACACAGAATACACAAGACCTGGTTCTATCACACGACACACATAGAATACACAAGACCTGGTTATATCAGTAACACGACACACACAGAATACACAAGACCTGATTATATCACACGACACACATAGAATACACCAAACCTCGTTCTATCAGTAACACGACACACACAGAATACACAAGACCTGGTCATATCACACGACACACAGAGAATATACAAGACCTGATTATATCAGTAAATACGAAACACACAGAATACACAAGACCTGGTTCTATCAGTAACACGACACACAGAATACACAAGACCTGGTTATATCACACGACACACACAGATTACACCAGACCTGGTTACCCTCGAGTGCCCAGTAGTGGTGCGCTTAAGAGAGTATCCGTTTCAAGAAACAGTTAAACGAAATATTAGCTTATTTCACATGATATTTTAACTTACCATGTTATAATCTTACTTTCTCTTTATTCAAAATATTTCAAAGCGGTTTATCATGTTTATTATTGAGACATAAAGCAAGTGAAGTTCAACGTCAGCCATATTTGTTTAGGACCAGTAGTCGTGCACCCGGATGTAACAGCTAAATGAGGCCACGAAAAACACATTTTTAGTGTGTGGTAACTTTTTTCATTCATTTCTTAAATATCACATTCGTTTTATGCATTTACACTTATATACAGCTAATGGAAATGAAATATTTCATTACACTGATTGCATTTCACAGTTTGATGAATTTCAATATGAAACTCAAAATACCATAAATTTCACAACAGAATAAATATGATAGGCATCAAAATAACATCAAAGTCAACTATATTTCGAATAATGAAACTGTTCAAAACTTGGTAATAAACATATTTCAAAAGTACACGTGTTTACTCTATTTACAGTGGAGACATTTATACTGATCACCAATACGAATCACTCTGATATCAGTGCAGTAGTTTAAGTGAACCCAATGTCTGCACATATCACATTGCACCCACTTCACAAAAATTAGGGATGCACTTTGTCGGACGGCTTCAGGTGTGTACTTTTTACAAATACAGCACAGTTCTTCCTCAGAAATGGAAACATCTTCGGAATCTTCGGATAAAAGATATCGGTTTGTAGACCCAGGTTCCTGAGAATGATCCTTAGTATGATGAGAAGTGTTTATCTTCTTACTACTCGTTGGGCCCATGTAGGAAGGTCCAGGTTCCTGAGAGTCATTGTTAGTCCGACATGAAGTTTTCTTGTTCCTTGCATTTGCGTGGCTTTTTCCTGTAGATTTCTTATTGGATGAAACATGCTCTTTAATTTTATCGGACACCTCAAGCTCAGTAATTGCTCTGCCTGATGTTATCTTGCTGAGAGTATTGCGTGGTTTTTTGGCCCTCGATTCTTCAGATTTTACATGGACAAGCTCCCTCGTGCGTTCAGCAAAAAAATTTAAGCTATTGTTCTCAACTATAACATCATTATCATCCTCATCTGCCTCTGCCATTTCTTGATTTTCCTCATGGGTGACCGTCAAGATTGCATATGAAGGTGCCATGGCTTCTGCTGGGACTACATCAGCATTAAATGGGTATATCCCACACTTGCGGAAGGCAGACTGAAGGTTTTCTGCTGAAAGAGCTTTTGTATATGCACGGCATGCTAGCGAACAAATATCCTGCTTCAATATAACTGTTGATGTTTCTCTCATCTGTTTATGACACAAATTGTTATAGATTTTCTGGAGGGGGCCATAACAACCAACATCCATGGGTTGAAGAATATGACTTGTGTGTGCTGGCAATACATGCAGTATAACATTGTGTTCCTTGGCCCATTCCACCGCAGCAACAGAAACATGGGACTTGTGTCCATCCAACAATAACAAAACTGGTTCATGCAGTCCACCAGGAACATGTTGAAGGAAGTGGTTCTGTAGATATTGTAGGAAAATAACAGAGTTAGACCAACCACTCTCTGATACATCACCAGTTGCTCCAGGTGTTGCGCCTTCCATCAACTCTGTCCTCATGCGCATTCCAGGAAATACAAAATATGGTGGAATGGCAACCCCCGAATGGCACTACCACATCCAAATATAGTGACTGTAGAGGATTTTCCTGTTGTAACTGCCTGTGGAGTTTGTCCGGTGCCCGATACTACATGAGGAGGCACATGATTAAGGGTAATTCCTTTCTCATCAATGTTGAATATTCTATGGGGTTTGTCGAATAAACTGTATTTCTTAAGAATAGTTGAAAGTTCGTCAAAGTACTTTTTCACATTTCCTGGATTTGCTGATTTTGCTCGTTGGTACTCTAAGGCTCTTGGCTTTACAACCTTCAAGTCTGGCCACCGCTTCATCAATCCTCTAAACCATTTAAGTGTGAGGAGTTTCTGTTGTTTAGTCTTTTTACCAAGTTGAATTGCATAATCTGATGCAATGTTAGTCACTTCTTGTCGTGTGTATCCATACCCCAGTGCTGCCATTTCCTTCAAGTGGGACACTAGCATGGCTTCTTCTTCCTGTCCTAATAAAGGTGCTGGTCCCATAGTGACCTTCTCCATATCAACTTTCCCTTTCACGCGGTCACGAAGAGTTTGGACGGGGACACTATATTTCTTCGCTGCCTTACGGACACTAATACCCATATCCTTGACAGCCAGATAGGCATTGATAAGTCGAGTTGGACTGTATTGTCTCAACCTAACATCTGTTTTTTTCTTTGAAGTCTAAAACAGTAAAAGAGATAACTTTATCACTTTACATGTATTAGTCTATTACTAGTACTAACTTCAAATTAAAAAATAAAATTTTCATTTCATCAGATTACCAAATCTCTAATGATTTTAATTAATACTCTTAGAGTTTGAGAAGTTTGATTTATTCATAGATGTAACATTTTAATATATATGGTAGATTAGTGTACATTATTAGATCATATTATTAAATTAAATCGATGAAATTTATGAATTAAAGTACTATTCTTTAATAACAATTACTACACACCAATTCCCTACGTCTTATACAACCTTCCAAATAAAAATAAGGACTACCAAATTTTCAATACACCAACAATTAAAATATTTGGCCTCGTAAACAATTCAAACTACGTGGTAGCCTTCGCCTTGGGTTATGCTAATTAGCCATGTGGTTGGTATGTCCACAGGTTGCGGTTCAGTATGATTAACATATACTTTCACAGACAGGGGGAAAAGCATTAACAAAATGGTGGGTATTTTGGGTGTATAATTGTATTTTTATCCTTCTTACCTGTTTGTTTCGCATATTTCACCCTGAGTAAAAATACGGACGCTCTCTTCTATTATCTTCGAAAATCAGCTGCTCGTGACGTAATATTTGGGCACGCGCCCCGATTATGATAACAAACAAAATGGCGCACGACTACTGGGCACGCACGACTTTAGGACCTTCAGCCATATATCAGTAAACACGACACACACAGAATACACAAGACCTGGTTATATCAGTAACACGGCACACACAGATTACACCAGACCTGGTTATATCACAAGACACACATAATACACAAGACCTGGTTATATCACACGGCACACACAGATTACACCAGACCTGGTTATATCAGTAAACACGACACACACAGAAGACACAAGACCTGGTTATATCACACGACACACACAGAATACAGAAGGCCTGGTTATATCAGTAACAAGACACACACAGAATACACAAGACCTGGTTATATCACACGACACACACAGAATACACAAGACCTGGTTATATCAGTAACACGGCACACACAGATATCACCAGACCTGGTTATATCAGTAAACACGACACACACAGAATACACAAGACCTGGTTATATCATACAACACACACAGAATACACAAGACCTGGTTCTATCACACGGCACACATAGAATACACAAGACCTGGTTATATCACAAGACACACACAGAATACACAAGACTTTGTTATATCAGTAACACGACACACACAGAATACACAGGACCTGATTATATCACAAGACACACATAATACACAAGACCTGGTTCTATCAGTAAACACGACACACACAGCATACACAAGACCTGGTTCTATCACAAGACACACACAGAATACACAAGACACTGTTATATCAGTAACATGACACACACAGAATACACAGGACCTGGTTATATCACAAGACACACATAATACACAAGACCTGGTTATATCAAACGACACACACAGAATACACAAAACCTGGTTATATCACAAGACACACATAGAATACACAAGACCTGGTTATATCATTAACACGTCAAACACAGAATACACAAGACCTGGTTCTATCAGTAACACGACACACACAGAATACACAAGACCTGGTTATATCACAAGACACACAAAGAATACTCAAGACCTGGTTCTATCAGTAACACGACACACACAGAATACACAAGACCTGGTTCTATCAGTAACACGACACACAGAGAATATACAAGACCTGGTTATATCACACGACACACATAGAATACACAAGACCTGGTTCTATCAGTAACACGACACACACAGAATACACAAGACCTGGTTATATCACAAGACACACAGAGAATAGAGAAGACATGGTTATATCAGTAACACGACACACACAGAATACACAAGACCTGGTTTTATCGCACGACACACACAGAATACACAAGACCTGGTTCTATCAGTAACACGACACACACAGAATACACAAGACCTGGTTCTATCAGTAACACGACACACAGAGAATATACAAGACCTGGTTATATCACACGACACACAGAGAATACACAAGACCTGGTTCTATCAGTAACACGACACACACAGAATACACAAGACCTGGTTATATCACAAGACACACAGAGAATATAAAAGACATGGTTATATCAGTAACACGACACACACAGAATACACAAGACCTAGTTATATCACACGACACACACAGAATACACAAGACCTGATTCTATCAGTAAACACGACACACACAGAATACACAAGACCTGGTTATATCAGTAACACGACACACACAGAATACACAAGACATGGTTCTATCAGTAACACGACACACACAGAATATACAAGACCTGGCTATATCACAAGACACACACAGAATACACAAGACCTGGTTATATCAGTAAACACGACACACACAGAATACACAAGACATGGTTCTATCAGTAACACGACACACACAGAATACACAAGACCTGGTTATATCACACGACACACACAGAATACACAAGACCTGGTTATATCAGTAACACGGCACACACAGATTACACCAGACCTGGCTATATTACACGACACACACAGATTACACCAGACCTGGTTATATCAGTAAACACGACACACACAGAATACACAAGACCTGGTTATATCAGTAAGACGACACACACAGAATACATAAGACCTGGTTATATCAGTAAACACGACACACACAGAATACACAAGACCTGGGTATATCAATAACACGACATACACACACACACACACACGACAGACACATAATACACAAGACCTGATTATATCAATAACACGACACACACACACACACACACGAAACACACAGAATACACAAGACCTGGGTATATCACACGACACACACAGAATACACAAACCCTGGCTATATGAGGAACACGACACACATATGACACACACAGAATACACAAGACCTGGTTCTATCAGTAAACACGACACACATAGAATACGCAAGACCTGGTTATATCAGTAACAGGACACACACAGAATACACAAGACCTGGTTATATCACACGACACACACAGAATACACACGACCTGGTTATATCAGTAAACGATACTTACACACGGAAAATAGTTTAGGGTCAATCCAATAAAAGAGTCTAATGTTGACAGAGTGTAACGTCGTCATTCGATATTGGAGAACGTGATCTGATTATTCAACCTCGTCCTACCCTTATTACTTAAATGTAAGAGAAAATAAAGATTATGTTCAAAGATGCGCTGCACCTACTGAAAAGAAAACAGGGTTTTTTTTTTTATTAAATTGCATTTGTACGTAAACAGTTTAAAGTCTGAATTACTTGTAGTACATATTGCATCTACTTGATATTACCAGGTTATTCTTTGTAACTGTTAAAACGAAACGTGTTGTACCTGTAGCGGTACACACAAGTACAAATGTACCCACACGATGCCACATCTGTAAGGAGAATTTCTTAAAATCAACCCTCTCTCTCTTTCTCTCTCTCTATGTCAGTCTATCTCTGTGTCCATCTCTCTCTCTCTCTCTCTCTCTCTCTCTCTCTCTCTCTCTCTCATAATTCCTTCATAAATATATGAATATGTACAATATGCATGCGTGATTTTCCTCTGTTTACTTTGTAGGTATGGGTCATGTACTGAAGTACAGTCATTTCTGTTCATATTTTCACGATCCTTTACATCAACGACAATTAAAGTTCACGTTAAATAAGCACCCCATTTCTTCACAGACTGCCACATAAGCTCTGTTTTCACTATGTTCTAAAATATAAATCCTATTGACACTAATCACGGATGACTGAATTTCGGTGAACAGTTAGTCCCCGTGATGCAATACGTTTAAATACACAAAATGCGTGTGTGTTGTGTTTAGGATTTATGAAATACACAACTATTTAAAATCCCTGTACACAGGACTGTTATGAGAATGGACTGGTCGTGTCATGTACTCCTATTTGTGACCTTTTATGTAATAGGTAAGTACAATTTCTTGAATTATGTAAATAATTAGGAAAGGGCGCGCGCGAATCGGAATTAATAAAATTGGAAAAGCCAGAAACCTATATTTTCTCCTTCCTCATGATAAATAGAATTATTTCTTAATTTCGCTTGCACTGTAACGACAATTAAGGAAGTATTCACTGACACTTAACGCACGGTTTTATTCTTATAAGGTGTTATATAGGGAAGTCTGAGCTACATACATTATGCTTGTGTACTGTCGAGGAGTGGGGTTGGGAGGGGTGGCGTGGGGGAGGGGAGAAGTGGAGTGGGGGCTTAATCACGATGATGTACGGACACACACATACATATATTGCATGATGTGCTTATGTTCAAGGAGTGTGACTTGATTGTATCATGAGGTCATTTACATAATTCCATTTAATTTACTTCCCCTTAATGCAAGTAAAACATACATTTATTCCAGACCATTAATCTGTAATATGACTTGTTTCTGTTAATTACTAACATCAATATTGATCGTTTTTATTCATCCCTAATAAAACATAATCTTTAATAAAACATTATACAATATGATATGATATGATATGATATGATATATATATTGATTTATTGCTTTATTGATTGATATTTACATGTATTCTAATTCTAAGTTGTTGCAACACACGGAGAAAATATGCCGTAAATTAGTAAATGTAGTCTATTGCCACATACACGTATGAACAATTAAAGATATTTATAAAACGTTCAAAGTTATGACTCATTTCAGCGAGACGTGTGAATGTCTGTCTTTACCTCATATAGATACACCCTCTGACTAAGTCAATGTATGTAAATACTCGTCAAATATCGTCAATGTTATTTCGCTACCCTGCATTTGTTCATGTTCATGTGAAATAATATTTAAAGTTTGCATAAAATTTCAACACCAGCATTGTGCAACACAGCTGCTGACTACACACGCAGTTGCGTTGCTACCAATACGTTTTATTTAGAATCAGCGGAATTAGAGCGTATGGATTTTTAAATATCCGTGTCACGTGTCACCACATATGCAGCATGTACCTAGGTTATCAAGACAAGGAGTCACCAAAATACCCCGTACAATTTATATACTTAAAATTCAACCAAGTCTGTCGATAAACTCCTAAACGCTTGCTCCAGAACTACTGCTTACATCTTTAATATTGTTCCATATGTGAGTTGAAGTCCGTAAGCTTTAGCAGAATCGTACTTGATTAGTAAATATCGTAAAATTTATTAAAATATTAACCTACTTTCGTTTTCGATAAACTACCCTTAATTTGGGCTTAAATAGCAAAACTGAGAGTAAAGTGGCTGATCTTAACTGAAGATAGTACGATACAAAATAACTCCGTTGTTTATGATCTCGCTGAATACGATTGCATTCGTAAAATCATTATCTAATTTTTCAATACGGAGAGAGATCATTTATGTTGCAGAAGGAACTTTTAATTTGGAGCTCCAAGTGACTTCCTGATAATCAAGTTTTATTTACTGTATACGACGTCAATAAATATAACTAATACACGGAATTATTCAAAAGTTTTTCTTAAATTCATTTCTATTGAAGATAGCATTCAATCAATTCCTGTGTGCAACTATTTAAACACGATCCAATGCAATATCATTTAACTGTAATTTCCCCCAGATATCCCATTCTATTAAGTAGATTTCATATCTAAAGAAATAAAAAATACTCATATGGAGAATGTATTTAAGTATAAAAAAAAAATTGCTACAGAAAGCCTCTATTTTTAATGAATATTATTTTGAAAACGTAACGTATGAATATATAATCTCGGCTGAGATTCGGCTTGGCTGAATATTTGGACTGACACCTTCACCGAATCTCGAAGCAGTCCATCATAATTCAAGTCTGGAAATTTACTTTCAGCTTCGGCCGGTTCTGGCAATTAATGTGCACTTGGGTGACACTACTGTTCGCTTCAAATAAGTGATTTGACTATTAAACTAACTTTCTATCACTATTAACTTTGCATTGCTTACCGTTTAGGTATAAAAATCCTAAAATGAAAAGAGTCACTAAATTTTCCGTTTAAATGATGACTTCCATGGCACAATATCTTATCTCCTGAAATTGAAGAGTTCCTATAGTCTGTATTATCTAGTTACTGATACAGTGTATCTCCACATACCGTCTTGTAAAAAACAAACTATTGGAACTCTTGAATTTCGGGAGTTAAAATATGCGCCATGAAACTTATCATTTGTACGGAAAATTTAGTAATAGTATATTTTATGGAATTTACATACTTTGACGGTAAGTAATGCAGCATTAATAGTGATACAGATTTTGTTTAATAGTCAAGTAACTTATCTGAAGAGAACAGCAATGTCACATAAGTGCACATTAATTGCTAGAACCGGTCGAAGCTGAAAGTCCAGACATGAATTATGAAGGACTGCTCCGAGATTCGGTGAAGGCGTCAGTCCAAATATTCAGCCGAGCCGAATCTCAGTCGAGATTAATGAATATAGAAAACATGAATAAAATAAAGCGAACAACAAAGAGAATGTATATACCACAAACTCTGATAAAACCAGAGTTAAATCGTTATTGCAGTGCATGCGAAAATAAATAGTACGAGTTAACAGATTTTGTCTACCGAAAATATTAATACATTGTTACCATTCTCTCACCAGAGGGCGCGTTACGCAAGCGTCACATACACCTCTGTCAACGCTTGGAATCACGTGACAATATAATCACATGATATAAACAATCATTCTCGGTTTCCTTTCCCTTTAAACGTTTTGGCAACAAATGATACATCAGGCTCTTTTCATAACCCACTGGCAGTTTCTTGAGTACATTTTTACGTTTTAGCTGTTTGTCTCTTATTTTACAAGTTTTATTGTATTTTTACAGCCTTTCTTACTTTTGATTCCATGTTTACATTTAAATCTCCACCACGTGTATGCCCTACATTCATACGCATATTACGGAGCAGTTCCTAATTTATGATCAGAAAACGGCGATTTTAAACAATTTACAGTAAGTATCAATTTAATTACACCAAAAGCATGTCACAATATGACTAAATATTTGGTCCAAAACATAAATGTTGGATAATAGAAACTTTTACAAGATTTCTGTAAAAAGCCGTTGACAGAGGTGTAGTGCGAGGAGCGCATGGAACTCTGGGTAGAGAATGACATTGTTACATGTATGTATCAAATTCAAGATTAGATATACATGTATGTAGATACCGTAATTCAATTCAATAGAATAATCAAATGATAATGATGGCTGTGGTTATATAGAATTAAGTTTATCATTTTATAATGTTGGTCCGCCGTAAATCACGGTCGTCATTCTAAAACCGCAGCACATAACCGCCCGCCTCCTGGCGGCCGATAATGAACTTTGACAAACTACTTATATATGTAGTTTTTTTTTTTTTTTTTTTTTTTTTTTTTTATATATATATATATATATATATATAGTTATTTTTTTTAAACATACATACAGTATATATGTACATACATTCTGCAAAGAAACTTGTACAAAATGTTTATAAGAAACTATCAAAGGTAAATGTATATATTATTTTCTGTGAGAGAGAGAGAGAGAGAGAGAGAGAGAGAGAGAGAGAGAGAGATGAATTCAGTCATTATTTGATATATTTTAAAAAGGTACATATATATTGAAATTTATAAAAAAAAAATTTAAACAAAAAAACAAAAAAAACCCAAACAACAAACACTGAAATGAAATAATCGATTTCCTGCACGCATGTATATACAGACTGAAAAAGAGGGAGACGATAGTAAAGAAGGCTAAGAAAGAGAGAGCATTAAAATGTAATGACAACTAGTTCTTGTTACTCTTTTTTTTAAATACAGGCAAGTGTCCTACTTGGTTATTTGTTTTGTCCAATATAAACCGGAAGATCATAGAAGGGGCATAAGTTCCAGAACAGCCTCGTAGATATACTCGGAAATAGTATTCCCGGAAAGGAAGCTCATCGTTTCACGTTTGCTATTTTTTTCTCGATTTCGTCAAAGATGTCGAACAACACTCGCTTTTCTCCAATTTGTCCATACACATGGCCGTTGAAATATCAAGCTGATTTGACATTTTCGTTTTCCAACAACGTATTAATCAGCTGCCCATTAAGTTGAGTCACATCGTCACAGAGACGAATTCCATTCTGGGTGGGTTTTTTTCACTGTTTCGGTGTTTCATGATTCTCGATTTTAAAGAATTCTTATTAAGTTTCATTAGAATTGGTCGTTGATAACCTTTTCTTCCAGGAATTCTGTGAATTGCTATAATATTGTCGTCTGGTATTTACACACCTGAATTTTCTTGAATGATGTGTTGTACCAATTCTTTGACGTTTTCCCCGGGTAATTCTTTCACTCCGTGAATTTTCATATTATTTTTCCGAGAATATTGTTCATTCCAGTTGGCCTTACTCATCGCTGATCTAGCTAACTTCTTTAGTTCATCATTTTCCACAGACATCACATGTATTTGGTCATTTAAACCCTCGATCTCGGAGCTTTGTGAATCTATAATAAGGACATTGTGCTTTTCCTCGATAAGTATTTCCATCTCTTTCTTATTGTCAGACATAACTTCTCTGACAATTGACCCAACAATGTTTTTAATATCATCAATGTTTACTGTCTTACCAACATTTTCTTTGAGGGATTTTAGATCCGCCTGTATATTCTGTAAGACATCGTTATTGCCGTATTGTTTTTCTTGTTCATTTATACTTGTATTCACCGATTTCGTTCTGCTGGTATTTGCAGACTTATTTGATCTGGTATTTTGAGAAGCCATAGTTCATATGTACGGAGGCTACAGAAAGACTGATAATCATCCGACGAATGCAATAGGAGAAATCTCTGAATACTACTCACTCACTGTCCACCAGTTTTACGAACTACTAAATATTGCATATACAATGTACATACCAGCACGTGTCCAAATAAATGTCTAAAACTGGCAACAATATATACTTATAGTCTATGTCACATCATTTGTCGCCCAACATTAATCAAAGACACGTAGACACTTGCATGAACTACGGAGCACCTAACCGTGTACCGCACTCTGGGCCATTACCGGAAGTCACTCATATGTAGTTATTGTTCCTATGTTCTGCTTTTATACACCGCTAATTTAGATCATGCCTTCTCTTCTTGGTATAGTGGTATTGCCAAGCAACTAAATCAAACATATCTGACAAGATACGCAAAATAAAAAGTTGTTAAATCTAATTAAAGCCAGCATTACATGTGATATTTTAGACTCCTTCGGCAGAGTTACCCAATATTGAACCATGTGTTTAATAAATTCCATGGTAACCCGCTACATCATCTTTCAGTTCAATGTGCACGGAACAACAATAATTGTACTAGAAGCACTACCTATAAAAATGTTCTTACCCAAGATAAAAGACAAAGGCTATCTATAAGTAGATGCTTAGTAATGTTTATTATTATTTTTTTTTTTTTAATTTCAATTTGTTTTGATTATTGGAATGTGTTGCCAGTAGAAACAATACACAATCTAATTAAAATCAGACTTCTTAGATCCGCGCCGTATACTCTATTGTAGCGATTGTTCAGAGCGTATTCTAGGATCTGATTTTAATTAGATTGAAACAATACAGGTACATTGTAACCACAAAGCAAATTTAAAAACAAAAAAGCTTTAAATGATTCTATTTGTCAGTAAGGCAATGACTTTTTAAGAAATATTTTTTGAAATATACAAGGCCACATTTAAAAAAAAATGTTGGTTTGCCATAGCCCGAGGGTCATAAAAAAATATTGGGTCGGTCGGTAGGGTTTTTTTTTTTTTTTTGGCTGAAAACATATTTTTTGTGTTCTTTTGATGAATTAACCCTATAACAGTGAATTGCTTGCAGAACTGTCAGAAACCTCTCTAAAACAATAATTGTACTAGAAACGCTGCCTATAAAAAAATTCTTACCTAAGATTAAAGCAAAGGCTATCTCTGCTTAGTATTAATTTGCTTAAATTATTGGAATGTTTTGCCAGTAGAAACAATACTGGTTACCACAAAGCAACTTTAAAAACAAAAAGCTTTAAATGTTTCTATTTGTCAGTAAGGCAATGACTTCTTAAGAAATTTTTTTTTTTTTACATGAGGATATGAGTTACAAGGCTATAAGCCTGCATACTTCCTGGTTGTGTGACTGAGATATCGCTTTGAAACATCAGGCGTGAGATTCGCCGGTTTTGAATAGAATCATGGGGAATCACCAACAGAAGATATTAGAGAAACACCTTCATTATAAAGATATCAAATGAAGTGGACAATTTACTACAGGCATTGCGGTGATAACATATGTCAAGTTTGTAAATAAGCCATACTATATCGAGTCTCGTAAAATGAATTTTAAAAATATTTCTCAATCATGATAAGACATTTATAAGGAAAGAGAGTTGAATAGTTTGAATGATTGAAATAAAGAAAATGTTTATTTTGAAATAATGATCAAAGTAAAGTAACCAGTATCCCCGTAAAACCTACAAATCGAATTCCTTTTAGATTATGTGTAGACGCTAAGAATGACTCTTTATTGTACACTTGTTATGTTCCTGTAAGATGTTGTAAGGACAGATGTTGTAAGGACAGATGTTGTAAGGACAGATACTGTAAGGACAGATACTGTAAGGACAGATGTTGTAAGGACAGATACTGTAAGAACAGATGTTGTAAGGACAGATGTTGTAAGGACAGATACTGTAAGGACAGATGTTGTAACGACAGATGTTGTAACGACAGATACTGTAAGGACAGATATTGTAAGAACATATGTTGTAAGGACAGATGTTGTAAGGACAGATACTGTAAGGACAGATACTGTAAGGACAGATAATGTAAGGACAGATACTGTAAGGACAGATGTTGTAAGGACAGATACTGTAAGGACAGATGTTGTAAGGACAGATACTGTAAGGACAGATACTGTAAGGACAGATGTTGTAAGGACAGATACTGTAAGGACAAATGTTGTAAGGACAGATGTTGTAAGGACAGATGTTGTAAGGACAGATACTGTAAGGACATATGTTGTAAGGACAGATACTGTAAGGACAGATGTTGTAAGGACAGATACTGTAAGGACAGATGTTGTAAGGACAGACACTGTAAGGACAGATGTTGTAAGGACAGATGTTGTAAGGACAGATACTGTAAGGACAGATAATGTAAGGACAGATGTTGTAAGGACAGATACTGTAAGGACAGATACTGTAAGGACAAATGTTGTAAGGAGAGATGTTGTAAGGACAGATGTTGTAAGGACAGATGTTGTAAGGACAGATACTGTAAGGACAGATACTGTAAGGACAAATGTTGTAAGGACAGATGTTGTAAGGACAGATACTGTAAGGACAGATGTTGTAAGGACAGATACTGTAAGGACAGATACTGTAAGAACAGATACTGTAAGGACAGATACTGCAAGGACAGATACTGTAAGGACAGATGTTGTAAGGACAGATACTGTAAGGACAGATGTTGTAAGGACAGATGTTGTAAGGACAGATGTTGTAAGGACAGATACTGTAAGGACAGATACTGTAAGAACAGATGTTGTAAGGACAGATACTGTAAGGACAGATACTGTAAGAACAGATACTGTAAGGACAGATGTTGTAAGGACAGATGTTGTAAGGACAGATACTGTAAGGACAGATGTTGTAAGGACAGATACTGTAAGGACAGATACTGTAAGGACAGATGTTGTAAGGACAGATACTGTAAGGACAGATGTTGTAAGGACAGATACTGTAAGGACAGATACTGTAAGGACAGATACTATAAGGACAGATGCTGTAAGGACAGATACAGTAAGGAGAGATACTGTAAGGACAGATACTGTAAGGACAGATGTTGTAAGAACAGATACTGTAAGGACAGATACTGTAAGAACAGATACTGTAAGGACAGATGTTGTAAGGACAGATACTGTAAGGACAGATACTGTAAGGACAGATGTTGTAAGGACAGATACTGTAAGGACAGATGTTGTAAGGACAGATACTGTAAGGACAGATACTGTAAGGACAGATGCTATAAGGACAGATGCTGTAAGGACAGATACAGTAAGGAGAGATACTGTAATGACAGATGTTGTAAGGACAGATGTTGTAAGGACAGATACTGTAAGGGCAGATACTGTAAGGACAGATACTGTAAGGACAGATGTTGTAAGGACAGATACTGTAAGGACAGATGTTGTAAAAACAGATGTTGTAAGGACAGATACTGTAAGGACAGATGTTGTAAGGACAGATACTGTAAGGACAGATGTTGTAAGGACAGATGTTGTAAGGACAGATGTTGTAAGGACAGATACTGTAAGGACAGATACTGTAAGAACAGATGTTGTAAGGACAGATACTGTAAGGACAGATACTGTAAGGACAGATGTTGTAAGGACAGATACTGTAAGGACAGATACTGTAAGGACAGATACTATAAGGACAGATGCTGTAAGGACAGATACAGTAAGGAGAGATACTGTAAGGACAGATACTGTAAGGACAGATGTTGTAAGAACAGATACTGTAAGGACAGATACTGTAAGAACAGATACTGTAAGGACAGATGTTGTAAGGACAGATACTGTAAGGACAGATACTGTAAGGACAGATGTTGTAAGGACAGATACTGTAAGGACAGATGTTGTAAGGACAGATACTGTAAGGACAGATACTGTAAGGACAGATGCTATAAGGACAGATGCTGTAAGGACAGATACAGTAAGGAGAGATACTGTAATGACAGATGTTGTAAGGACAGATGTTGTAAGGACAGATACTGTAAGGGCAGATACTGTAAGGACAGATACTGTAAGGACAGATGTTGTAAGGACAGATACTGTAAGGACAGATGTTGTAAGGACAGATGTTGTAAGGACAGATGTTGTAAGGACAGATACTGTAAGGACAGATACTGTAAGAACAGATGTTGTAAGGACAGATACTGTAAGGACAGATACTGTAAGGACAGATGTTGTAAGGACAGATACTGTAAGGACAGATGTTGTAAGGACAGATGTTGTAAGGACAGATGTTGTAAGGACAGATACTGTAAGGACAGATACTGTAAGAACAGATGTTGTAAGGACAGATACTGTAAGGACAGATACTGTAAGGACAGATGTTGTAAGGACAGATACTGTAAGGACAGATACTGTAAGGACAGATACTATAAGGACAGATGCTGTAAGGACAGATACAGTAAGGAGAGATACTGTAAGGACAGATACTGTAAGGACAGATGTTGTAAGAACAGATACTGTAAGGACAGATACTGTAAGAACAGATACTGTAAGGACAGATGTTGTAAGGACAGATACTGTAAGGACAGATACTGTAAGGACAGATGTTGTAAGGACAGATACTGTAAGGACAGATGTTGTAAGGACAGATACTGTAAGGACAGATACTGTAAGGACAGATGCTATAAGGACAGATGCTGTAAGGACAGATACAGTAAGGAGAGATACTGTAATGACAGATGTTGTAAGGACAGATGTTGTAAGGACAGATACTGTAAGGGCAGATACTGTAAGGACAGATACTGTAAGGACAGATGTTGTAAGGACAGATACTGTAAGGACAGATGTTGTAAGGACAGATGTTGTAAGGACAGATGTTGTAAGGACAGATACTGTAAGGACAGATACTGTAAGAACAGATGTTGTAAGGACAGATACTGTAAGGACAGATACTGTAAGGACAGATGTTGTAAGGACAGATACTGTAAGGACAGATGTTGTAAGGACAGATACTGTAAGGACAGATGTTGTAAGGGTAAATACTGTAAGGACAGATACTGTAAGGACAGATATTGTAAAAACAGATACTGTAAGGACAGATGTTGTAAGGACAGATGTTGTAAGGACAGATGTTGTAAGGACAGATACTGTAAGGACAGATACTGTAAGGACAGATGTTTTAAGGACAGATACTGTAAGAACAGATGTTGTAAGGACAAATGTTGTAAGGACAGATACTGTAAGGACAGATGTTGTAAGGACAGATACTGTAAGGACAGATACTGTAAGAACAGATACTGTAAGGACAGATGTTGTAAGGACAGATACTGCAAGGACAGATGTTGTAAGGACAGATACTGTAAGGACAGATACTGTAAGGACAGATACTGTAAGGACAGATGTTGTAAGGACAGATACTGTAAGGACAGATACTGTAAGAACAGATGTTGTAAGGACAGATACTGTAAGGACAGATACTGTAAGGACAGATGTTGTAAGGACAGATACTGTAAGGACAGATGTTATAAGGACAGATGTTGTAAGGACAAATACTGTAAGGACAGATGCTGTAAGGACAGATGTTGTAAGGACAGATACTGTAAGAACAGATGTTGTAAGGACAGATACTGTAAGGACAGATGTTGTAAGGACAGATGTTGTAAGGACAGATACTGTAAGGACAGATACTGTAAGAACAGATGTTGTAAGGACAGATACTGTAAGGACAGATACTGTAAGGACAGATGTTGTAAGGACAGATACTGTAAGGACAGATGTTGTAAGGACAGATACTGTAAGGACAGATACTGTAAAGACAGATACTGTAAGGACCGATGTTGTAAGGACAGATACTGTAAGAACAAAATACTGTAAGGACAGATGTTGTAAGGACAGATACTGTAAGGACAGATGTTGTAAGGACAGATACTGTAAGGACAGATATTGTAAGGACATATACTGTAAGGACAGATACTGTAAGGACAGATACTGTAAGGACAGATGTTGTAAGAACAGATGTTGTAAGGACAGATACTGTAAGGAGAGATGTTGTAAGGACAGATATTGTAAGGACAGATACTGTAAGGACAGATGTTGTAAGGACAGATACTGTAAGGACAGATGTTGTAAGGACAGATACTGTAAGGACAGATGTTGTAAGGACAGATACTGTAAGGACAGATGTTGTAAGGACAGATACTGTAAGGACAGATGTTGTAAGGACAGATACTGTAAGGACAGATGTTGTAAGGACAGATGCTGTAAGGACAGATACTGTAAGGACAGATGTTGTAAGGACAGATACTGTAAGGACAGATGTTGTAAGGACAGATGTTGTAAGGACAGATGTTGTAAGGACAGATACTGTAAGGACAGATACTGTAAGGACAGACACTGTAAGGACAGATACTGTAAGGACAGCTACTGTAAGGACAGATGTTGTAAGAACAGATGTTGTAAGAACAGATGTTGTAAGGACAGATACTGTAAGGACAGATACTGTAAGGACAGATGTTGTAAGGACAGATACTGTAAGGACAGATGTTGTAAGGACAGATACTGTAAGGACAGACACTGTAAGGACAGATACTGTAAGGACAGATGTTGTAAGGACAGATGTTGTAAGGACAGATACTGTAAGGACAGATGTTGTAAGGACAGATGTTGTAAGGACAGATACTGTAAGGACAGATACTGTATGGACAGATAGTGTAAGGGCAGATGTTGTAAGGACAGATACTGTAAGGACAGATAATGTAAGGACAAATGTTGTAAGAACAGATGCTGTAAGAACAGATGCTGTTGAGCCTTTTCTCTACTATATATCGCCTGTAATTCCCCAAGTTTAATTCCACATGTCCAATGCTTTCGTTGACAACATGATTCAAAAAAAAGTTTCCTTGAGCATTCAGTTAGTCCCTGATGATGCTTACCACGTGACTGATTGTAGAATTTGTTTTACTGCATATTCAACTATATATAACTATTGCAGAGATCCAAGCAAACGCATGCTTACAGACAAAAAAATGCATATAGAACCTGTTGTGTTACAGGATTTCTGATAAAGAATCAAATCCTTAGACACGTCTAGAAATCAAGATGTTTCGCCATTGTTTAATGCTATTATTTTCGGTTTACCGGTTTATCCATATGCCAGCCTGCCGTTTTACGTCAGTCATATGACCGGCACAATTTGGTTTGTACCGGTCTTAGGCAAATGAAGTCAGCCCAATGTGTTAACAAACAACATTACTGATGAATCCTATAGATCATGCGCATGTGACTTAACTAGAATTGGCCACTGCCCTAGGAGGTGCAAGCAATCCCTGTTGACCGGTCACATCTGCCGTGAGCCATATGTCTTGATCGGATAAACAGAGTAGTCTGTATTCAAAATCAGTGTGCCAATTACGGCCTAATAATCGGTATGAAACACGTCAGACAGCATTTTATCTAATGATAGCATGTATTGGCAAACTAGGTTCTTATAACGACCAAATCTTTTTCGAAATGCTGATTATTAACGAGACTGGTGAAACTCCTTGATCTACATGATGGTGCATAGTGCTGTTCCGCGCTACTGTTCTTGTCAATTCACGTACATAGTGCTGTTCCGTGCTACTGTTCATGTCAATTCACGTACGTACTGTTGTTCCGCGCTACTGTTCATGTCAATTCACGTACATAGTGCTGTTCCGCGCTACTGTTCATGTCAATTCACCTATATAGTGTTCCGTACTACTGTTCATGTTAATTCACGTACATAGTGCTGTTCCGCGCTACTGTTCATGTCAATTCACCTATATAGTGTTCCGTACTACTGTTCATGTCAATTCACTTACATAGTGCTGTTCCGCACTACTGTTCATGTCAATTCACTTACATAGTGTTGTTCCGCGCTACTGTTCATGTCAATTCACGTACATAGTGTTGTTCCGTACTACTGTTCATGTTAATTCACGTACATAGTGTTGTTCCGTACTACTGTTCATGTTAATTCACGTACATAGTGCTGTTCCGCGCTGCTGTTCATGTTAATTCACGTACATAGTGTTGTTTCGCGCTACTGTTCATGTTAATTCACGTACATAGTGTTGTTCCGTACTACTGTTCATGTCAATTCACGTACATAGTGTTGTTCCGTACTACTGTTCATGTTAATTCACGTACATAGTGTTGTTTCGCGCTACTGTTCATGTTAATTCACGTACATAGTGTTGTTACGCGGTACTGTTCATGTCAATTCACGTACATAGTGTTGTTCTGTAGTTCCGGTACATTTGATTTATCTTCGTTTCAGGTACTGAAGCTGCATGTTCAGACAGAAACTGCACAGGTAATGTACATATTTACTGCACAGGTAATGTACAGATTGACTTCATCTTCACTGTCTCCACAGATGGTTCGCTCTTACTGAGCGAATAAATACACCATATCAACGAATTGGATAAACCAAAATATCAAAATACGCAATTATAGATGTTCTGTTTATATCATACCTCTTTTTTTCGCTTAATTTTGAGATGATCCCCAGTATGGTAGAAACAGCTGATTGAGATTGTTTTGAATCCGTGGCTCAGGCGTCGTACTTATTAATTTTCCTACGCGGGAAAAAAACAATGCGCTTACATGTATAATCGATTCATGTATATTACAAAGGGCATTTTTATAATAGAAACCATGGATGATTTTTTTTAGAAGGGATATACTTTATGCATGATTGATAATGGTTTTGCCATTCCAACAAAATAACAACTATTGACCGAGTATTTATTTGTTGACGTAGGCCCGACCTTCTGGTAGAAGTTTGATGTCGCCGTCTTTTTAAAATAAATATCTGTCACAATGATCATTGAAAATAGGCCTAGTATTTTAATGCAGCGTCATTAGAATGTTCAACAGTTTACAATGAAAAGTAGAAGTGTTTGTGTATTTGGATTTTATTCACGTGGTTTCTTTGAATCTGAGGGCGAGAGGAAATCCTGAGACACTTAGAACGTTAGTAAGTAACGTTGTTGTTGAGATTTATTACATTCAATATGGCTCCAGAGAAAAGAGACTGTGCTTGTGAATGCTTGGTACCGCAGCATTTCGAGGTACTTTCAATTAGGCCTGTCCAGTAGGTGGTTGCATCCTTGTCGATGCTAATAGTGTGGACATCTCTTTGGTTTCTTATCGTAATAGTTTTGAGTAGTTATTGATCGAGTTGACATTTTTATGACCGTTATCTTGCACTATATGTCAGTGGGGGCAATATCATTTTAATTTTGCTATAAGATAAATTCTAAATACATACAGAATAACAAGTTATACACTTTATTTCATGCATCGATATTCATCAACACAGAAAATATGTCATCCAAGGTAGGACTATTTTTGAACACATGATGATACATGTAGAACTATATTTGGACACATGATGATGGGACTATATTCGGACACATGAGGGTGGAACTATATTTGGACACATGATGATGGGACTATATTCGGACACGTGATGATAGGAGTATATTCGGACACATGATGATGGGACTATATTCGGACACATGATGATAGGACTATATTCGAACACATGATGATAGGACTATATTTGGACACGTGATGGTAGGAGTATATTTGGACACATGAGGATGGGGTTATATTCGGACACATGATGATAGGACTATATTCGGACACGTGATGACAGGACTATATTCGGACACATGATGATGGGACTATATTCGGACACATGATGATAGGACTATATTCGAACACATGATGGTAGGACTATATTCGAACACATGATGATAGGACCAGGTCCGTGCAATAATATTGATATTCCGGTGCATTGTGTTTCGTTGACAAAAATATCGTATTGTGATACATTTTTTTTTTCAGTACCGATATACCGACAAAATACTCGGACTCGGAATTAAGTTACAAGCTCGGGATTCCTAAAATAAAATCGCATAATGTACCATATACACGTACACTTATGCATATACCGTACATAAAGAACATGTACATGATGCAATGTACATATTCTGGAGGACTAGCGCATGAAAGTTTAGTATTCAAAGTGTTGATGTAAGTGATAAATTTACATTTTTTTTTTTCAAAGTGATAGTATATTTAGATTGGAACATATTTTTGTATTTAATAATATTAACATTTGTTTTGTTTTCCAAATTAATAAAACGATTTCTGTACAAACGTAAGTGTGGCCAAACTAAAATAGAATGAAACACATCTCCTAAATCATTTTTGTCACAAAAAATGCATTTTCTTTCATTTCTTTCAACATTTTGCCATCTACCAGTTTCTATTACTAATTTATGGTTTGAATTTAGTTGAACAAAGAATGTTAATTCAAACAGTTGGAAATTCCGACAAGAAGGAAAGTATAGTGTAAATATGAAGCTTAAATTTCCTCAGGATGAGGGAGCTTCACGCAAACACACCTTTCAAGTGAATAGTAATGCAAATGTAATGTACTGACAGACTCGTTACTTACCAGTATTACAAATATACTGACAGACTCGTTATATACCAGTATTGTAAATATACTGAGAGACTCGTTATATACCAGTATTGTAAATATACTGAGAGACTCGTTATATACCAGTATTACAAATGTACTGAAAGACTCGTTACTTACCAGTATTACAAATGTACTGACAGACTCGTTACTTACCAGTATTACAAATGTACTGACAGACTCGTTACTTACCAGTATTACAAATGTACTGACAGACTCGTTACATACCAGTATTACAAATGTACTGACAGACTCGTTACATACCAGTATTGTAAATGTACTGACAGACTCGTTACTTACCAGTATTAGAAATGTACTGACAGACTCGTTACATACCATACCTAGTTTTATTCAGTTTATGTGTATATGGCTCAGGATACGCACATCGATGGATTCCAAGAAAAGAATTGTTAACCTTGTATTTTTCATTGTAGATTTCTGGACAACAACATCCTCGCCTGCTTTTACCAGTACCACATCCGATGATAAAGATTTTAGTTCGTGAGTATTAAGATTTATAAGCATAACTTGACTTCAACGATACACTATTGCATCCCCGAGAAATCACAGTAATGCGGCTTGTTTGTCGTCCGTCCTATTGTCCCTCTGAGCTTCAGCTGCCAAATGAATTGTAATTACATGAGGAACATTGTCTTATTGTATCCTAACCAATAACAATGACAATATGGTTGTTATCTTAACCTGATTTACAGTGTAGAGAAATAAACAAAGTGAACGTAATATAGATATACATGCAAGTCGTGGACAATGGTACTATGTGTACTGAATCGTGAATGCAGTGTAATGGTCAATATAAATATTGTCTGCATTATCAGTTTTCGTTTCAGTTAGACATATGATATCGTACTGATTGATAAATTCTAGGAATTCAGGGTTTTGAAGTTTAGACGAAAGTCCACATACATTTAGACTTACAAGTTTTAATAGCGAGCGAAGCTCGCGAAGCGAAGTGACGCGACGAGCTCGCTCCAATGATTACACATATGAGTCACGTGATCTGCTCTTCATCAGCTAAAAAAGATGAATATTACCCATAATGGTTCTGGGAAAATGTCGCCGTCACTGCGGTATTTTTCATGTACAAACCCATAATTAAGATAATTAGATTGTTTAGAAAGTACCATAAACGTTTTTAAATCCCAGACAAGCTTTCTTATAGCTTCAAACGTTTTGTTTTTGCTTGGTTTGAGAGAAGAAGTAAAAACAATGTAGCTAATATGACGTCACAATATAACTGTTTACATCCACCGCGTTATATTCCCCGCGTTAAATGAAGAGGCGGATAAAATGTCTGTAAGTCGTGTTGCAAAATGTTAATGGGCTTCGCTCGTCTCAACGGTCACACCATACAACATATTACAGTTTGGTTGAAATAGTCAGGGTTTTTATTTTCTTGTTTGTCATGACACAGGAAGTGTTCTCCGTGGTTGTCCTACCCTACTTGTGGGGTCGCATTTACACTTTTCTTCTGCGCTGCGCGTGATTCTGCGGCGCCACTTCTGTACGGGATCGAACTGTTGAGATGATTGGGCTGGTGGATTGGTCTCTCGCTATCAGATCTGGGATTCACGTGCACGGGATTTCCATCTATAAACAGCTTGTCCGCGATCATGGTAGCACGTCGTCCCTGTTGTTTGGCCAACTTGTATTGAGGATACAGTAATTTGCGCCTTTCATTTATTTCTCTGGGAAATTGCTCAGATGCTGAACGATTTTCCGGCAAGACGTGGTGCTGCCCTTCGAACCCGTTCCCTATCTTTGTATAGTACAATTTTGCAACAATGGGTCTGTGTTTATTTCTCAGTCGTCTTCCCATTCGGTGTACACGGTGGAACTGGATGTCGTCTGTGATCTGCAATTCTTGTTCTATAAATTTCTTGAGTATGGCTTCTGCATCTTCCTCATCTGTTTCAGTAATACCATTGATAACTAAATTATCTCTCATCGATCTGGTTTGCAGGTCTAGATGGCGTGTTGTAAGTTCTTAAAGATCCTTATGCAAAGTTTCATTTTCATTTAATGTTTGTATTGTTTTCTTGTTGAGTTCGTTCACTGTTTCTTCTTAGTGTCTGACATGTTCTCGTTGATCGTGGTATTGATTTATTCCCTCTTCAATGTCCGTTATCTTTGTTGTCATTTCTTTCACTTCTTTTAGCTCCTGATTTACATTGTGTACATTTTTTTCAAGATCAGTAAGTCTTTTGTCGATTTGATCTAATGTGTTCAATTTCGTAGCCATTTTATCCATTATATTTTCACAGATTTTGGCAAGTGAATCTTTAATGTCCCCAATACTGTATTGCTGATTAATCTGGGAGGGATGATGACCGTGATCATGGATAGGTGAAACAAAACCTGCAAATTGGCTCTGTGGGCCTTGAGGGATATAGGGCATATTATTTACGGTTTTGTTTTTGCGTTTTTTCGGGGTTTTTTTTCTTTTCCCTGTCCTGTCTCATCCTATACGAATACACTTTAGCTGGAATTCCCTTTGTTTTAACACCTTTAAGCAAATAATTTCCCTAGAATTTTACGAGCGGAATTTTAGGGTGTCCTCTCCTTTTCCCACGCATGCGCAATCAAACCCGATAGTAGGTCAGGTGGACAAACTATACGCACAGGTAGTGTGACTTTAATAGGCATTAGGTCGACAAAATATACAGATCGGTTGTGTGATTTTCATTTGATATAGGTAAACAAAATATACGGACTGGTAGTGTGATTTTGATAGACATTAGGTAGACAAAATATGCAGACTGTTAGTTTGATTTTTATAGACATTAGGTGGACAAAATATACAGACTGGTAGTGTGATTTAAAATAGACATTAGGTGGACAAAATATACGGACATGTAGTGTGATTTTCAATTGACATTTTAACAACTATGTTGTATAAGTTAGAAATATAGACAGGTGTTATGGTCAGTTTGGTAATCATTGAGTTTCATGAAAGGTGAAGATAACGAACAGTGATCGAGTTGGACAAACACGGACCCCTGGATATACCAAAGGTGGGATCAGGTGTCTAGGAGGAGTATGCATGCCCTGTCGACCGGTCACATATGATGTGATGATGCTAAAAATTTTGATGTTTAATGATTTGCAGCAAAGTCATGATAATCAGGGTCATTAGGAAGAATTTGAGATAATTAAAAATGAAATCGAATTGGGTGTTGCAGAGCATTAATCTACAACACGGAAATAGTATCCCAGGGCATTAATCTGCAACCAGGAAATACGTATTTTGGGGCATTATCTACAACACGGAAATATGTATTCCTGGATATGTATCTAATACGCTTACGGTGTGACCGTTGAGACGAACGAAGACCTATAATATCTTGCTTGCAACACTTTATGCCTTTTCGTTTTACGCGGGAAATATAACGCGGTCGGTGTAAACTGTGCATTGCGACGACATATTAGCTGCGATGTTTGCTTTTTCTTTCGTTCAAACCATATGATAACAACATGTACGAAGGTCTGAGAAAGCTTGTCTGGAATTTAATACGTTTGTGGTACTTTTCAAACAATTTATTTGTTTTATATACGGGGTTGTCCATGAAGTATACCGCAGTGATGGCGACATTTTTTTGTAGAAGCATTACGGGTAATACTCATCATTTTTCAGCTGATGGAAAGCAAACCACGTGACTCAAATATGTAATCATTGGAGTGACTTCGTCGCATCCCGGGACATTAATATGCATTAACCGGGAGATTGGGGTTTTTAGAACCAGGGTTGGGGAATGGTATTATTCTACCCTCTGCAAACGGATTACTACTAGACACAACTCAGGGGTCAGAGGATTTGGTTCTAGTCGACAACGTGAGGTTTTGAGATGGAATAGTACTTAACAACGTGAGGTTTTAAGGTGGAATAGCACTTAACAACATAAGGTTTTGAGGGGGATAGTACTTAACAACGTGAGGTTTTGAGATGAAATAGTACTTAACAACGCGAGGTTTGGGGGGGATAGTACTTAACAACGCGAGGTTTTTGGGAGGAATAGTACATAGCGTGAGGTTTCGAGGTGGAATAGTATACCCTTGTTGATTTATTCAGATTGTCCAACGAGCAGTTACTAACTTTCAATTAAATTTCTGGTGAGCACAGCAGAAGCATACATGTATGCATGGCGAGGCTAAAAGATTGCCTAATTATCGGATTTCTTTTTCTTTTTCAGAGTATGGTCTACATACCAGGTTGCATTCTTTTTCGGTGTGTTTGTTCTGATTCTGGGTATATTGTGTGTTATTGTGGTCAAACGTAAGGCAGCCTTGAGAAATCATTCACAACAACAGCAAGGTAAATACTCTTCTATTATCATTTGATTTGACTTAAAACGAAATTCAAGTACACCTACCTTAAGTTTCCCATCACAATATCACAATTACATCCATTATGACTCATCTGATATTTCAAGCAGAAACTAATCATAGACGGTAAGTTTGTAATCTCTACACATGTTGTAAGTTGTGATATGTACACGTATTGTAATCTGTACACGTGTTATAATATATACACGTGTTGTAATATGTACACGTGTTGTAAGTTGTAATCTCTACATGTATTGTAAGTTGTAATAAATAAACGCATTGTAATCTGTACACATGTTGTAATATGTGACCTGTACTTGTATAGGACTCACAGCAGGTGTGAACAGTCGACAGGGGATGCTTACTCCTCCTAGGCACCTGATCCCACCTCTGGTGTGTCCAGGAGTCCGTGTTTGCCCACCTCTCTATTTTGTATTGCTTATAAGAGTTATGAGATTGATCACTGTTCGTTATATTCACCTTTCACGTATTGTAGAACGACAGTGCGGATTGATGACTGCAGCTATTTACGACATCCTATCTCAAAGTCAACGCGCAACAATCACAGATGTAGAGGCCAACGAGATTCCAGAAGTCGTACATCCGGTAAAACCACCGTCATATGACGAAGTCACAAAGGAGTCGTCTCCACCTCAGGCTCCCCCACCATCTTACAGAGAAAGTCTTATACAGTCGCTCAATGAGTATCCACAACATTTCTGTCAACACCCCAAGTACTAGAAAATTAGCATGACATTCTGTAAAGCATGCAAACTGTTATATGCTACTGAGTTAAGGTTTGAAGTTGCCATAAGCTAAAAATGTATTTATATAATCCCTGTTGGGTTAATGACACTCTTATATCACTACCTGTACACCGATGTAGCTTAAATTATTATACTCAAAAGTGTCACTGCCGTGTGTTTGCGTGTGTTAAGGATATATCACTAGATATCACTATATCGCAGTTCATCACACTAAAGAAATTTATCACAGTTCACGTGTTATAATCACTCTTTGTGGATTCTGTTTATCACAGTCCACGTGTTATAATCACTCTTTGTGGATTCTGTGGATTCGCAGTTTCATAAAATATGTTCGCCATCTATGACCGAAAATGTGTTTCGTTATATTTAGACTAGCTTTGATCTGGTACAACAACGACAACCACTGAAATCAACGCAACCAAGTAAAGATGATGAAAACACAGTAAAATTGTTAATGCAATGTTTTGAGTAATCAAGGAAGTATACAAAAAAATAAATTTCAATGTTGAAAGTACCGGTACAACCGTAAATGAACCGATACGCTTTACGTCAGCTTACTCAGTACTCCACGAAGCGCTTTTTAAAACACCATGACAAGATTACTACGCGTAGCCATATCCCCCACCGCTGCAACAAAGCTGAAGCACAAAGTTCCATAACTCCAGTAAAATGTGTCGAATCAACATGACGGCGCAGTATGATCAACTACATATGGTAGTTAACTAGCCTACAAAATTTGAACAAAATCCGTTGAGCAGTTTTAGGGGAGTTGCGTCCACAAAGTCAAGTGAGACAGAGGGACGCACGGACACCGGTATTTCTGGGGGACGCACGGACACCGGTATTTCTATGCCATTCCGCGTTGCGGTGGAGGACAAGAAAAACTGGCTTAAAAATGATGTAGTGAATTCCTTTATCTATATTACAAACATGAATTTTCTTATATCTTCGTTTTTCTTTATTTTCTATCGGAATTCCCAGTCGTGAGAATTCACTTACTTTATCAATCAAGATCCATACGCACATTGTTCGCATTCATGAGGAAATGACTATCATTTCAATTCGTTAAAATATCAAAGGCAAAAGCAATGGAAATGAAAACATTGTAAAATATCCATTCGAATAGCCTTCGAAAACGTCAAGCGCAATGAACTTTTATTTTCTACACCGGGATATTGTTACGTAACTAGCAATAGCATTGTAGTGGTGTATTACCCGCAATGTTTCTCATTGCTACGTAACTAGCAATAGCATTGTAGCATTACATTACTAGCAATGTCTCTCAGATTTAGCTATGTTTGCGTGCGCTGATTGTTCCGATTTCTATTGTCCATTACAAATGTCATGTTTGTCTGTTTTTATGTTAGTGATGTTTGTAGGTTAATATGTTAACATGTAGAATATGTATCACTATTTTGTAATATGTTATACATGATTAATTTATATAAATTTTATTTTCCTTATTAAACTGTTTTGTGTTATTTTCATATTTTCTGATCCTCATTGTGTTTTGCAAGAGGCATGCGTCGTTTCCAGTCGGATGGGTCGTTAGTTGTATAATGTTTAACGTCCCTCTTAGCTAAGCAGATAACCCTAACAATCTTTCAGTAGGTGATGTAAGCATGAAATTTGGTATGAAACATCCTTAGACACTATTTTATCAAAAAAGCACGTTAGCCACCAAATATCTAGAAATGGCGGCCATAATTTTTCAAGATGGCGGCCATACCGTATTCGTGAATTGGAAATACTGAAGGTGCAACTGAAAATCGCACATTTGATGTAAAAATGCGTACAACTGGACACCAAAACGAGTCAAAACTACAAAAAGGCAGTACTAAATATCCTATATACAATTAAATCCTACTCTCCTTGCAGAGACTGTAGGTAAAGCAAACAGTCTGCCTCTCGAAAAGAACGAATCAGCAAAAATATAGCCAACTCCATACAAAGGATCAAATTCCAAAACTGAAACTGTGGACTTTCCGCTTCACGTTTCTTCACCCAGTCTTCTTTGGAAAGACTGCTCTCATTTCCCTCTGTGGCATAATTTTCATAGGCCTCATTTATTATAAGTTTATATAAACAGCATGATGTTACCTGGTGTATTTGGCGTGTTCGAGTAACACTGGAAGCAGATAAAAATGATTCAGCTGTACCAGGCGTTGTTACCCCAGACGCTACAAGAGCACCAGTCCAACCACTATCCTGCAAGAGTGAATCGTTGGATTTAAAAGCTGACATCTCAATATGCAACCCTCCAAACATCATGATAAACTTGTCTTCACCATAACGTTCTGGCCTGTGTCATTGAATTTATTTGGCTGTTGCATAGATAGGCTGATCAGCAGCAATCACTGGGACCTGACCAGGATTCAAAATAGCAACAATATCACTAATTTTATCCATTACATGTCTGATTGTGGCAACTGAGTGTGCTTGGTCCTGGAGTAATGGTAACAAAGATGCTATACTAACTTCAAAAGGTGGGCTTCTACTTTAAGATGCAAAATGTGATGACCATGTTACATTGATTTCATGCTCGTTTACGGATTCAATGAGACTGACCTTTTGTAATCATTCATATTCTGGCTGAAGCTGTAAACTTGGAACTGAAACAGGACTATCAACTCTCGAAGGCTTAGGGTGTTTATCAGAGAAAAAAACTGATTGTATGTTGGTAAATGAGTCCGGTAGTTCTGGAACCATTTTAGATTTCGAATTTACTGGTAATTTCTCCCGCACCTCACCTTTGTTATCCGATGTTAGATGCTGAAAGATGGATATACTAGTTTCATGAAATGATGTTGATGCAGACGTTGAAGATGGATTGTTGTCAATATTATCCATAGCAGCAGTAGTGAAAATATTCTTTCTAAGATTTGATGGACAAACAACACCTTCCGTATAGAATTGGGAGACCGCTGCATCCCTTAGTTGAGCAGATATTTCAAGCACCCTATCATAAGAGACGCTAAGACCGTGATCATGAAATATTTCATCTAATATCTTTTTCCTGGTTTTTGAATAAGTTGACATACCGATAAATACAGGAAATGGCGTCTCACGGTCTTTAGAATGCCTGAAAGGTTTTGACTCTTCTCTGTATTTTGCGTAACAGTTGTACTGAAGCAGCTGTGCCATTGCTAAGTCCGTTTTCGAAGCACCAAATCTTAGCTGAGATTTTATATCAGCAACATGCTCAATCATGCAAACAAACTGTACAAAAAGAGATGGCATTGAATCTTCAATACAACTGTCATGGAAAGATCCTTGAAAGGCATTTTATGTTCCAGTATACGTTTACGCAATATCTTTGCTGCGTTCGCTAATATCAGTGCCTCCGAATAGTCCATCGCCTGTGATAATGCTTCGCCGACGTCTTCCTTGTAGGCTAATAACATATCCCTACCTTTTTTGTGAGCTTCTAGTCCAGGGATCTCTTCCTACAACTTGTATTTAAGTCTCGTGGATTTTATGCTTGGCGGTTCTATTCCCGATTGTATCAAACCTTGATTATAGAGGCTCACAAGGTCAGCCAAGCGAAAAACCATCGGACCGTCAGTACCTATTTTCGACTCAACAATGTAGACAATAAGCACTGAAAAGACGATAGGATGGGCCTCCTTCTCTCTTGTTGCCATTTTTCCGAACTACTTTGACTTGCAAAACGAGCTCTCTCCCTGTTGTAAAAGGTTGCGAGACAAGAGCGATGATATTTTAGTTCCTGAGCAACTATATCCCCACCACTTAATCTGGTCATCAATCTAACGTTATTTAAATTTCTGGCACATTCATTTAATCGATGATATTTACCATCGTCATAGCATGACGAAATTAAGATTTTGGAGCATCTTTTTCACACAAGAAACATACTTTATCTTCAAGAGAGCTCCGTCTACTTTTTGTAGGTACACTATGGGCATCATCAGACATATTTGTAGCAGATCGTTTGCGTGCCCTTTCAAGCTTTCTATTGCTAAATGAAAGTCTACAGCTTTGATGATATTTAGCATTGTTTTCCCTTAGTGTTTCCTCTATTCCACCACCTTGATCTAACCGATTCGGGTTTAGTTTGATTGGCATCTGATGAATCGCATGGAGGATAGGAATATTTCTTGCAATCATAACGTACCCATCATTATCTGTCCGTTTCGTAACGGGTTGGAGGAGATTTAAGACCTTCATCGTTATCAATCTGACAGAGACAACATTTACTCCAGTCTGTCTCCAAGTTTGATGACAATGGTCTCACATTTGCCATTTTTCAAACTAAAGGTCATAGATGTATCAGCGTATATATTGCAACTGACGTTTTATAATCTAGAAACTGACAATGTTTAAGGCCGAGGGTATATCCTTTTACCACCTTAAATTATCCAAAGCACATTGAAATATGGGATTCAACTAGGTTCATGGTAAATTTACCCCTACATCTAGCCCGATCGTTCATCCAACATTGTTTAAGACCCGTGAGATCTGTACACCATCCAGGTAACAATTGTCCCATTACCCTTGGCTCGGCTCTCCTGCGCTGGCACATCCTGTCTATTCAGGTGCGGCTATCTTACTAATACTATTTACTACCTTTATAAAAGAATACTTAATAGTAAAGCTAATGTTGGACCACATGCTGAGTTCCACAGCAGTGACGTCACCAGAGTGCCCTGGTTGTGCTTCGACTGTCACTCTTTTAAATAAATATCTCTTGAAGATTAAAACCGTATAAAATACTCCTTCAATAATGAATAAGCGGTGTTTTACTCAATTAAAAACAAAAGCACAAAACAAATTATTGGGTACTGAACACTTACATAATGCTTTGGCGCCATTTTGAAAAAAATGGCCGGCATTTCATTACGTAACGATTCACAAATGTCTCTCATCATGTTTGGAAGACAAAAAAAGCACGAATTCCGAAAATAAAAAACAAAATGTCACTTAACAAACAATAGAGGAAGGAATATGCAATATCTTAATGTAGGCCGCCGCCATCTTGAAAAATGGCCGCCATATTGTTTTTTTCGGGTGGCTAACGTGCTTTATTTATTCAACTATGTTTGGTTAATATATGTACCAAGTTTGATGCTTGCATCACCAACTGAAAGATTTTTCCATATATAGACATAATCTGCTGGGCTATCTCGAGAATATTGCACACATATGGAGACGTCACCACTGCCGGTGAAGGGTTGCAAAATTTAGCCCTACATGTGTGTTCGGCCTTTACACAGGGAGGGGTTTCCTCGTGCCACACCTGCTGTGACGCGGGACCTCATTTTTTGCGGTCTTATCGAAATTTAAGAACCATCCCATTTGATCGCCTCTTACGACAAGCGAGGGGTACTGAAAACCTACTTTAACCCGGATCACTGGATATAATGGGGAATTTTGAAAATGTTCGTTTTCTTAACGGATAGGGGAAAAAAATCTCCAGAAATACAATTCCCATTCGTATGAATAGTGCACATTTCAATTGAAAATCCTATAAATATTAAGCACCAAAGTTTCGTACAAAGTTTATTTTCCATATACATCCTCCAAATATTCCCTACATCAACATTACAGGACATTCTTCTAGATGAAAAGGTGAAGATCAAGCATCAAACTTGGTACATATATTAACCAATTAATCAATCTCATAACTTATATACGAAATACAAAATAGAGAGTAGGAAAACACGAACCCCTGGACACACCAGACGTGGGATTAGGTGCCTAGGAGTAAGCATCTTCTGTCAACCGGTCACGCCCTCCGTGAGGCCCATATCTTGATCAGGTAAATGGAGTAATCTGTAGATAAAATCAATGTGCCAAGTACGGCTTAACAATCGGTATGAAACAACCAGACAACATTTCACCCAGATAGATTGTATTGACAAACTAGATCATTATAACGACCATAGAATGCTGGCTTTAAACGATACTCTTAATTCCCGTAACATCAACTTGTTTGCCAGTAGCCTGTCGCGACTTAGAAACTGATCATACGACGAACAAGCTCTTGCGTATCGAATCAGTTGAGAGATATAATCACCATATGCAGGTGATAATGGATAATGCTACATTAATATGAAATGTTGACGATGAAGCTGAAATCAAGTTGATTTGTTAGTTTGCCGTTAATTCTTATTTTCAATAAAATATCTAAGTACTATTACATGTATGTTTGTCAGTAGCCTGACTCGATTTAAAAAATGATCATACGCAGAACAAGCCTTTGCGTAGTAGTTGTGAGGCAGACATTATATGCAAGTGATAATGGGATATTGTTACATAAGTATGGAGAATTGACGATGGGGAAGATGAAGTCATCCTGTATGTCATAAAATTGAATAAAGTGTTTAACTGTTCTCTTTATCGTATAACAGTGTCCGTATAAAGGTTGTAAAAAAGAATACTTTGAAATGTCAACGACCACATATATCTAGATGTTGTCTTAATCTTATCTTCCAGTATTCCGGGACTTTAACACGGATTCTCGCTCGCAATGCTGTGCTCGTCTTTCATATGGAGAATTGATTACAGGCAAAGCAGGTTATAACATGGAGAAGATTTTTACATTCATAAGATATATCCGAACTTACATGAAATATAATTTCTCTAGAATTTAAGGAGGTCCCTTGTTGTTAATGCGGACATGTGTTACGTCATGGATCTCTACATTTTCTTACGAAATTCGTACATATCAGTGTATTTAAAGCGATTTATGCCCACACGTAGTGCTGTTTACATAGTTTTACAAACTTGAAAGGTTCGCAACATTTTTGGTCATTTTGATTGCACAGATAGTGACTAGGAAAGATTGATAGTATAGATTGGGAAAGTAGAATCTGAGGCAGTCTGGAGCGCACAGTTCAGAATAATTAAGTCGTCAAACTCTTCAAGATTAAATCATTGACAGTGAAGGCAGCAGGGATATAATACTATTAATTTCTGAAATTGTATGGATAAAGCATTCTTCTTAGGTTCTTTTGACGTTTGCTGTTTATGAATTTAAATTTTGAAAAGACGCTCTCTCGAGACGTTGGAGTAAATACTGGTGAATATCAGAGTAAATACTGGTGAGTGTCGGAGTAAATACTGGTGAGTATCAGAGTAAATACTGGTGAGTGTCGGAGTAAATACTGATGAGTGTTGGAGTAAATACTGGTGAATGTCGGAGTAAATAATGGTGAGTATCAGAGTAAATACTAGTGAGTGTCGGAGTAAATACTGGTGAGTGTCGGAATAAATACTGATGAGTGTTGGAGTAAATACTGGTGAGTGTCAGAGTAAATACTGGTGAGTGTCGGAGTAAATACTGGTGAGTGTCGAAGATAATACTGGTGAGTGTTGGTGTAAATACTGGTGAGTGTCGGAGTAAATACTGGTGAGTGTCGGTGTAAATACTGGTGAGTATCGGAGTAAATACTGGTGAGTGTCAGAGTAAATACTTGCGAGTATCGGAGTAAATACTGGTGGTATCTGAGTAAATACTGGTGAGTATCGGAGTTAATACTGGTGAGTATCAGAGTAAATACTGGTGAGTGTCTGAGTAAATACTGGTGAGTATTGGTGAGTGTCGGAGTAAATACTGGTGAATGTCAGAGTAAATACTGGCGAGTATCAGAGTAAATACTGGTGAATATCGGAGTAAATACTGGTGAGCGTCGGAGTAAATACTGGTGAGTGTCGGAGTAAATACTGATGAGTGTTGGAGTAAATACTGGTGAATATCAGAGTAAATACTGGTGAATATCGGAGTAAATACTGGTGAGTGTCGGAGTAAATACTGGTGAATGTCGGAGTAAATACTGGTGAGTATCGGAGTAAATACTGGTGAATATCGGAGTAAATACTGGTGAGTGTCGCAGTAAATACTGGTGTGTATCAGTGCTCTTGTGAAATATATCACAGCAATTCTGTTATTTCCCTTTCTCCAGTTCGAATGAGGCCGCAAAAACCGAGGTCCCGCGTCACAGCAGGTGTGGCACGATAAAGATCACACCCTGCTCAAGGGCTATAAACACTGTGCATAGGCCTAAATTTTGCAGCCCTTCACCGGCAGTGGTGACGTCTTCATATGAGTGAAATATTCTCGAAAGGGATGTTAAACAATATTCGATCAATCACCAAGTGTAACTGTTATATCTGGGTATAAATCATTCAAATTTTGTTCAATCACTTCAATGAAAAAGTGGAAACAATGATTTTGAACTCCTTCTGTCTGATGTATTCTTGTGTTTGTGGCTCCACTTTTCTCAATGTGTTTCAAAAGCAGCATTATTTTAAGTGAATTCAAACGGAGTGGCGAATACGGATTGTTGTGAAGCTGTTGAATCTAGAAGAATAGTCTAAATATATCTGTGTTACCTTTCAATTAAACTGCTGTAATTATTCATTGATTGGATATTTTTGTGGTCAGTCACCTGCATAATTTGATTGGCAGATATTTATTCTTTAACTTAATGTTCATCTTTTGTCTCCAAAAATTCCCATTATAGCTGTCCATCTTTTCGTGGTAAATTCCCACGACAGTTGTCAATCTTTTCGTGGTAAATGCTGATAGATCTTTACAACAATGCTGTTCGGAATTTTGCTCTGACAAACTATGTAACATTCGTTAGTGACGTCACACTCGGCGTAGGAAAATGGTTCAATGCAAGGTGTGATATCTACTGGATAGAGGAATAAGACATTACGCATGTGTTATATATATATATATATATATATATATATATATATATATATATAAATATATATATATATATATATAAAGCACAGAAATAGCAATGAACTCTTAAATGAACATAACTGCCCTAAGTGAAGAAATATTTAATATAAAGTACAGAAAATTTCACTTTATTTGGATACCCACTTCTGCCCCTACCCAGGGTTGAACTCATGACCTGCGGAACCAAATCTCCTAGCAGCATGTAACCAGCGCATATTGGGAAGTCGAGTTTGATTGGTTAAAGGGGATATGAAAACGTGAACGCAGCACATGTGCACAATTGATCTGCAAAGTAAAAAAGTTCCCCTCTTGAAAACTGTAGGAGGAGTTGTCTGGACAAATGATATACCCTTTTGTCAGCCACTCACCCGCCATTGTCACCATTTCAATAACTGGATTTTTCTTATGGAAAACCTGGTAAAAATATTTACCATTTTTTAGTGTATTGTTTTGTTTTTTATTCCTCAGGAACTCTGGCAATTTTGAACACATCCAAGGAAGTACATAAATCCAGCAATTTTTGACCTGTCTTCAGCATTTAACATATCAAATGACTGAGTGTATGAAATAGTCCCTTTTGTTTTCAGTGGTTCTCCCAACAGCACATTCACATAGTGGTCCTCTGGCATCTTTAGGTATACAAATATTACCTGTAAAATTCAGATGTTTAATAATACGACAGAATAAAAATACATATTCATAAAGGCCCAAACAGAAATATTGCTTACATTTATAGGTCCATTCACAATGTTAACATTATTATTGTTTGTAGTAGCCCTCAAAAACATAAAATCAAAAGCCTGAAAGGCTTCAATGGCATCAAACGTGGAAAAACAATTTCAACAAGATGCGTTTCTGAAACACAAATATCCCTGATAATGGCCAATTCCATGCAAAGATGGTCAATGTCACAAGGACAAATATCTTGGTACCAGTAGAAAGATCTTGGCAAAGAAATGCTCAAGTGCAATATGAAAGCTCTAATATTTACCATTTAGAAGTTATGACCAATGTCAAATTTTTTAAAGATAGGTAAAACTCCAAGGTCAAACATTTTGGTAACCACAGAGAGGTCTTATCACAAGGAATAATTATGAGAAATATCAAAGCTCCAGCACTTACTGTTCAAAAGTTACTAGCAAGGTTAAAGGTTTCAAAAGGTAGGTCAAAGTCCAAGGTCAATGTCACAGGGTAAAAAATGTTGGTACCCACGGAAAGGTCTTGTTACAAGGAATACTCATATGAAATATCAAAGCTCTAGCACTTACTGTTCAAAAGTTATTAGAAAGGTTAAAGTTTCAGACAGAATGACAGATAGAACAAAAACAATATGCCCCCCGATCTTCAATCTTGGGGGCATAAAAATTTGTTTGAATTATATATAAAATTAAAACATTGTACACAAGGTATCACAATTATATTGGATCTTTTTAACCATGGTTCGAATTGATCAGGATCTGATTTAACCAGACACCGTCAAAAGCAAACACCATTTGGAAACTGGTTGATGTTGTTGAATGAATAATTAACCTCTTTGCAGTCAGATGAAGTGCTAGGATTGTTTTATTATCTCCAATTCTACTTGTCACTTTAACAGTTTTAGCTTATACAACATTTTCAGCGATTTGCACAGGGCTACATGTGTATGATTTGCGATCAGGTGTGGTACATGGTATAGTATGATTGATTGATTCTTGTTTAAGTCCCTCTCAAGAATATTTCACTCATATGGAGACGTCACCATTGCCGGTGAAACCTAGAAATGGAGCTTCTATGTTTACGATAAAAATTTGGTTGTAAAATTGTGAGGTAAAAGACTGAACTTAAAAATTAATGTTTCTAACCACCTTGTTTGCCCATTAAAGTAGTTTCATGATTATTTTACCACTTTGTTGTTTATTGATTTTTTTTCCTGCCAAAAACCAATGATTCCTGTAATTCAACCCATCACTATTTTGAAATTAATCCCCAACAATTATCAGTAAAGTCACCACTTTCTTATTAGAATTTAACGCGGTATGTGTATTTTATAACATAATTAATTGTAGATATATTTGTTGCAATTTTATTTATAAAGTTACTTGTTGTCATGGTCACCATTTTCAAAAGAAACTGAATTATTCTATTTTCTTTTGCTGATGCTTCGACTGATACCTTTGGTTGTGTAAACCTTCAGTGCTCCTCGCGTAGTTCGTACCTCGAATATTTGTATGGAGTGTAGCGGAGTGGACCGAGGATTGACAGTTCCAGTTACGATCCCTAGATTGGCTTTCGACCTTCGGTTGACCGATGACCTTCGGCCAATGCCATAATAACCAAGGCGAATGACCGAAATTCAGAGGTATAAAAATAAATTGTAGAGACCCATGGGCCACTATTCTCACTTGAGTCAAATTGGATCTGCTTTTGAGAAAAGGATTTTTCAAATTTATAGATTTTTTTCCTCTCTAAAATCCTATACAATTGTGGCCCCACCCTACCCCCAAGCCATGAATTTACCTTCAATCTGCAAAACCTGTGGATGTTTGCATATTGATATGACTTATCATACCCCAGAAGCTCTTAGAAGAAATAGATGATTTCCCCCTATTTATTCCCTTGCAATTTAGACCACCGCGGTGGCAGAGAGGTTAGAGTGTTCACCCTGCATGTGGAAAGCCGAGGTTCGAATCCCAGCCGCGACAGGCCTAAGTCGTTAAAATAGGTAGTGACAGTTACATCGCCAAACGCTCGGCATCAGGTGTGAAAGTCACAGGTCATCAGAGATGACCTTAAAAACAGATGTCCCGTGTCACAGTATATGTGGCACGCTAAAGAACCCTCACTGCTCAATGGCCATAAACGCCAAGCATAGGCCTAAATTTGAAGCCCTTCACCGGTCTTGGTGACGTCTCCATATGAGTGAAAAATTCTCGAGCGAGACGTTAAGCAAGATTTAATCAATCAAGCAATGTTTTGCAATTTTTTCACAACCCACCCCAGGAGGCGAGCTGATTAAAATCTCTTAATCTGCACTACCCAAACACACCTACATGTTTCCGAAGAGAGAAACGTCTTTATTTTTTTTCATTTCCAATGAAAAACTTGGATCCTCTTTTGTGGCCAATTTATCCCCATGCCTAGTAATTCAACAAACTTGAATCTGCACTATCTGAGGATACTTGCACAATAATATCACTAATCATGGTCCTGCTGTTCTTGAGAAGATGTTTTCCTAAATGCTCATATCTAAAGATTTAATCCTTTATTGCAGCTCCCACATATCCCAGGGTGCATTTGTGACCTCATGACCATAACCATGGAGTTTGACCTTCTTTTGAACAACATATACATAACTTCTGAACAGTTGGTGCTAGTGCTTTCACATTTCACATGTTCATTTTTTGTGACAAACCTTTCTATTGGGTAGCATTATTTTCATCTTTTGACTTTTTTGCAGTTTGGTCTTCTTTTGAAGACATTAACCTTGGTCACAAGATGCCATACAGAGAAATCAGTGTTTCTCAAACACATTTTTTTTGGGAACCAAAGTTTGCTTTACATTGATATTTTTAAAGAATGGAATCAATTCAAAGTAAAGGGTCATGAAACTTGATTGATTGATTGATGTTTTCCGCCACACTCAACAATTTTTCAGTTATATGGTGGAGCCCAGTTTTTGTTGGTGGAAGAGAGAACCCAGAAACCATGTACCTGGGAAGAGATCACCGACCTTCTGAAAGTAAACTGGGAAACTTTCTCACTTACCAGCGCAAGCGGGATTCGAACCCGCGCTGACAGAGGTGAGAGGCCGTGTGATGTTGAGCGCGATGCTCTAACCACTCGGCCATGGAGGCCCTTGAAACTTGACTGATCAATACCTGAACCAAAAGGAATGGTCTCCATCCGTATCAGACTTGAAAAAGAAGATAATAATGAGAGAAGTTCTCTAACTTCGGGAAATGATTTACTTACTCTGGTTTCCATACAGACAATTCCCAAAGAGTTTGGTTTCAGTATTGAAAAATTTGTCCCTGCAAACAATTCTGATCCAACTTGTCCTAAGACCTTTGGTCCAACTTGTTTTTCTAGTGAAACAGAGACTGAACCTTTCACTCTTACTGGCTTTTTCTTCACCTAAAATAACAACAAGAAAGTATTTATTATATTTTCTGAAAAAAATAGATTCTGCTATCAAGACAATGATGCCATCACAGGCAGTGCATTCACTTAAATTAATGTTAAGTGCTTTATCCCATTGTATTCTCATTTCAAATTTAAGTTGATCTTCTCCTATAGTCCCTTCTAAGGTTGGGGAGGAGGAAAGGGCATGGTTTTCAGAAGTTAAAATCTACATTTCAAAGTCTCAGTAAAATACTCCTACTAAGTAAAGAACCGGGGACATTAAACACCAAAAATTCGCCATGTATCTAAATTTCATTTATTTAGTTAAGAAATTGCTCTTAAAATTAAACCTTGTCACCCATCTGGAAAATCTAGGTCAGATTCAGCATCTGAAGCATGGCACATGTAGTGTGCATCCCTAGATATATCATCCATGTAAGCTTGGTCAACAAACAGCTTACATCAAGATATTGGTAAGTGACTTTCTCTTCATAACCTTTAATCTGATCAGTCATCTGGAAAATTCAGCATCTCAAAAACGCTTGTTAGTATACATCTCTAGATGTATCATCCATCAAAGTTTGTTAAACAAATGGATGAATGGACTTTCTCCAAAAAGTTTAGCTTGGTCACTCAACTGAAAATGTAGATCGGATCAGCATCTGAAGCAAGCATGCAATGTAAATCCCAAGATACATAATTGATGCAATTAAGTTTGAACATACTGCATAGGGATGTACTTACTCCTAAAACTTGATTTTGGACATGATGCTTTTGACAAAACTGACGCCAGTGTTTGCCGAACGTATGAATAGGACCCTCCCTTCATATAAACACATAGATATATACCCAAAGAATTGCAAGGATTTTTAGCATTTATCTCCTAAAACCTTTTAAAAAATATATTCCACATGAAAAATCTAGAGCAAATCTTTAAGATCATTTTTTAGGCCTCAAAAATTTAAACTTTAGATTCTCATTCTAATTTCTTTATTAATTGGGGTGGGTGGGCAGATTTTATTTTTTATTTATTTATTTTTTGTGAAAATATCTAAGAAACGCTTTTCTTACACAAAATTTTCACATCGATAATGCCAATATCGATATATCTTAATGTTTATTCTTTTAATCAGAAGATTTGTCCTCTCAGCTGCTTATAGAAAATACTTTTTTAAACTTCCACACTTATGGCACACGCCACACACAACTGCTGCTATGAAATGGGTGTGAATCCAAATAAATTGAGCATGCTGTTGCTTCAGGTTGTAGCCACACCTACACATATGCCTTTCTTCAAATATCTTTTTAGTTGACCAACTTTTTGTTTTGTGTGAAAATATCACAGATTTCCGCTGTCCTCATCCATAATGACACATTGCATATTCATTTTTCAATTTTGCAAAACAGGGTGTCTAAAATATTCTGTTGAATAGCTTATGCTGAATAGTTTTAAGATTTCACATTTCCTTAGCTCTATTATCCTCTAAAGTCTGCCAAAGCTATTTTTTTAAATACGATACAACATAAAAACTGCTAATCGTTTTAAGATGTAATTTTTTTCATTTGTTTTACTATACTTTACGTACTTTTAGTCCCCTTAAAAACTTGCTGGTAGTATCTAGATATATTAGAATTTAATATCTGTTAATGCTGGCATATTATTGTATTCTTACATATAAACTTCTTTTTACGTCGATAGTTTTCCCTTCTCCACATGGCTATGTGCTCTATAGTGCCACACAAATTCCTGTGGGGATCCGGATTAGAATAGGTCCTTAGAACCCCTTGATTGTTGTAAGAGGCGACTAAATGCGGCGATTCTTCAGACGAGACCACAAAAACCAAGGTCCTGTGTCGCAGCAGATGTGGCACGATAAAGATCCCTCCCTGCTCAATGGCCATAAGCGCCGAGCATAGGCCTAAATTTTGCAGCCCTTCACCGGCAGTGGTGACGTTTCCATATGAGTGAAAAATTCTCAATAGGAATATAAAACAGTATTCATTTAATCAATAACTCAAACAGGGGATAACTCTTAAACTTTTGACTGCAATTCTTAATGAACAAGCATTCTGAGAGTATTGCATAAGCAATACTAGTCCCCTAACGGTACATTATGTAAGTGTAATCTGGTTCCCCTCAAAAATTAACAAGGGACCATATGCCACACTGGTCACCTGAGCACTAAGGGTAGAGAAAAGCAGAGATTAGTTCAGTATGGAAACATTTACATATACAGGTAGTCCCCCTTAACCTCCCCCTTCTGAAGGGGCAGTGGAGGAGCATGATTTGAACAAACTTGAACCTACACAGACTGAGGATGCTTCCATATTAACATGACTAATCATGGCTTTAAACCATTCTCCCTATATATTCCTCTCTAAGGGTTTTTCTTCCATTGTAGCCCTGCCCTACCCTCAGAGGTCATGATTTGAACAAACTTGAACCTACAACAACTGAGGATGCTTCCACATAAATATGAATAATAATGACTTTGTTGTTCTTGAGAAAATGATTTTGAAGATTGTTCCTATATATTCCTATCAGGGCTGTGCGGTGCATCGAAAATTTCAGTGCACCACGATTCATACCATTCCATTCAATGCACCGATTACAAATTCCGGATTTCGGTTCAGTTTAGATTTTACATACACCAAAACAACAAATATGGCGTCCGAGTGATGTGCAGAACATGTGGGTTTTTTTTCATGAGTGGCTGAGTGGTTCTTGAGAAGAAGATTTTTAAAGTTTCCCCCTATATATTTGTATGTAAAACTTTGATCCCCCTTGTGGCCCCATCCTACCCCTGGGGGGGGGGGGGGGGGGGACATGATTTGAACAAACTTGAATCTGCACTATGTCAGAAAGTTTTCATGTAAAAATCAGCTTTTCTGCCTCAGTGGTTCTTGAGAAGATTTTTCCTATATATTTGTATGTAAAATTTGATCCCCTATTGTGGCCCCATCCAACCCCCGGGGCCCATGATTTGAACAAACTTGAATCTGCATTATGTCAGGAAGCTTTCATGTAAATCTCAGCTTTTCTAGCTTAGTGGTTCTTAAGAAGAAGATTTTTAAAGTTTTCCCCTATCTATTTGTATGTAAAACTTTGATCCCCACTTGTGGCCCCATCCTACCCCCGGGGGCCATGATTTGAACAAACTTGAATCTGCAATATGTCAGGAAGCTTTCAGGTAAATTTCAGCTCTTCTAGCCCAGTGGTTCTTGAGAAGAAGATTTTTAAATGACCCCACCCTATTTTTGCATTTTTGTGATTATCTCCCCTTTTAAAGGGACATGCCTCTTCATTTGAACAAAATTGAAAGCCCTTCACCCAAGCATGCTTTTGGCCAAGTTTGGTTGAAATTGACCCAGTGGTTCTGGAGAAAAAGTCGAAAATGTGAAAAGTTTACAGACGGACGGACAGACAGACGGACGACGGACAAAATGTGATCAGAAAAGCTCACTTGAACCTTCGGTTCAGGTGAGCTAAAAAAAGGAGAGATTTTCAAAGACTCTCAATTGATAGAATTGTTGAATTTTTACATATGAAATCAATATCATATGCATTTTAGATTCACTATAGATTTGTTTAATAATCCAAAACTTATGCAGCACATTAATATAACAAATTTTAAAAGACTGTCAGTGTTTTCTTTTCTCTCTCAGAGTTATACAATACCATTATGAATAGATATGATGTTTACAAATGACGACATATAGTTATGTAACTTGAATAAAATAAAATCAAATAAGCTATTCATTAAAATTGTTAATTTTTGTGCTATTATTAGATAAATTGGACCTAACATGAACTGAATCGAAAATAATCGAACCGTGCTGTTCTGAATCAAAACCGAACCGAATCGAGCTAACCCTGAATTGTCCCAGCCCAAATTCCTATGTAAAGCTTTGATCACTTACTGTGGCCACGCCCTCACCCCGCGGAGGTCATGATTTGAACAAATTCAAATCTATGCTATGTCAGGAAGTTGTCACAAAAATTTCATCTTTTCTGGCCCAGTGGTTCCTAAGAAGATTTTTAAATGACCTCACCCAATTTTCACTATTTTTTTAATTATCTCCCCATGGAACAGGGTGTGGCCCTTCACTTGAACAAACTTGAATTCCCTTCACCCAAGGATACTGTGTGCCAAGTTTGGTTGAAATTGGCCCTGTGGTTCTGGAGAAGAAGTCGAAATGTGAAAAGTTTGCGACAACATCGACAACGACAGACATTGGTCAAATTTGATCAGAAAAGCTCACTTAAGCCTTTGTTTCAGGTGAGCTAAAAATCTACAAGAGCTAAATGTCTGGAAGTTGTCACATAAGTTTCATATTTTCTAGCCCAGTGGCTCCTGAGAAGATTTTTAAATGACCCCCCCCCCCCCAATTTTCAATATTTCTTTAATTATCTCCCATGGAAGAGGGTGTGGCCCTTCATTTTCACAAATTTGAAATTTTTTAAAAGATGCCACCACATTTTCACAAATTTTTATTTATCTCCCCCTGAAAGAGGGCATGGTCCCTCAATTAAACAAACTTGAATCCCCTTCACCCAAGGATGCCTTGTGGAAATTTTGGTTGCAATTGGCCCTGTAGTTCTGGAGAAAAAGTCGAAAAGTGAAAAGTTTATGACAACGATGACAACAACCATGACTATACAAACAATGGCATATATTGATCAGAAAAGCTCACTTGAGCTAATAACTCATTACCCCAATCACAAAAACTCATTACCCCAATCACAAAAAGTATTGTGTCCTGTACGTCTGTCACACCTGCAAATGGTTCCATGTGCAGAGAGTAAGCTAAATCTGGTGTGCTGAATACTTTCTTTTCATTGAAGTAAAAGGTTTTTCTGTTCACTGCACTAAAAAGAATAATGCGTTAAATATTGTAAGCATTTGGTTCCATTTCTTTAACAATAACTTCCTGATGAAAGAAATAATACAAATCATGGTTTCTTAAATGAAAGCCTTGTCAACTTGCATTTGTATTAGTTATTTGATCACAGAAGCCGGTTTAACAGAGCCTGAACTCTGTGATACCATCAGAGTTTGGACCCAAATGGGCTTAGCCCCTGTGTATTTGATTTATGATGTAATTTCTGAAGTTAATTAAATCACTTGCAACACGACTTATTTTGTTTGCTGACAAAATACTTAGAAAAACATAGGACTAAATAATGAGGTTCTAAAATACGGCATATTATCTCAGATTTCTTCAGAACAATGACACAGCTGCAATGTTGATTCCCGTATGAACAATAAAACAAAGAAAGAATATTTCCGTATTTATATATGTCTGCATAAACAATAATATAAAGAAGAATTCATAAATATTATTTTATTATAATTCTATTTCTGTGTATATCATTGTGTGCTACAATGATGGAAAAGATTTTATTGCTCTAGAAATCTATACAGGTATTTGCTAAGTATTGATAAATGACCAAAGCTTTCATTAGAATAAAGATAATATTCAGTGGATCCCATGGGGACCCAGGTTAAAATAAGTACTCAGTACCTCTTACTTGTCACAAGAGGCGACTAAATGGGGCGGTCCTTCGGAAAAGACCGCAAAACAATGAGGTTCCGTGTCACAGCAGGTGTGGCACGATAGAGATCCCTCCCTGCTCAATGGCCATAAGCGCCGAGCATAGGCAGGGCTCGCGCTGCCCATCGCATTTGTCGCATTTTGCGATTTTCAGGAAAAAATGTGACAGAAATTCCCGAAATGCGACACAGACATTTCGTATTTTAGTATTCGCACGCCATTTTGAATTTCAGCTGTTGGCATTCAAACAGCTTCAGGACTGTTTTACCTGTGCAGAATATGGATACCCTGTCGCATGGGAACAATTAGTCCGAAATATCTGACGTTTTCCTGGCTTTTTCATTATTTTGATATTTACTGTGCCAGGAAAGTTTTCCTGGAAAGGTAGTTTTCCTGGCACAGTAAATATCAAAAACAAAAAAAACTCAGGAAAACACGTCAGATATTTCGGACTAGGGAACAATAAGACTTAGGGACGTCTTGTATATTTAGCAGTTACACAAAACAAAGGGTTGATCCTCTATATATGCAGGTAGGTGTGAATGAAATGAACTTTGCACATGCGAGTTGCCTACAGTATACATATCGTAATACACTGGGGAGATACCCCGAGTCATTACTGGGGGGGGGGGGGGGGGGGGGCTACCTGTTTTGTACTGGATGGAATAAAAAGCGTGTGATTGTGCACACAAGCTAGTCAATGGAAGATACTTCTGTGCTAATGAAAATACATAAAATTTAATTTGTCGGTTCATCACAGTACAAAAGCGATTTCATTTAGAAAGTTAAACTAGAATGTTCAGCTATATTTTCTAATCCATTTGACGGTAGTCTAATGTATAAATAAAGGAATGTTGGGAAATTGCATTATTCTTTAGGTCTTTGGTTTGATCTATTTAGAAAATGGCCATGAGGAAACGCAAAACTGTAGGTTCTTCATGAAATAAAACCATGATTGTGCTGCAATGTCATCAGACTGACTAAAAAGCAATCTGCTGAAATACAATCGATTTTCACAATATCCTAATAATTATAGTGATTTGTGATAAAAGCTAAATAAAGCTATGTTGTATGCATTGTGTAAGAATAATCAGAGATATGATATGTTGTATATGCCTAGTGAATGATATACATGAATATAGATCTACATGTACAGTAAACGTGTATGAGTCGATGCACGTGCGCCAGGTTGCGACACAAAATTTTGGTCCAGTGTGAACCCTGATAGGCCTAAATTTTGCAGCAGTGGTGAAGTCTTCATATGAGTGAAATATTCTCAAGAGGGTCGCTAAATTATATTCAATCAATCAGTCAATATTCAGTAGATGTACACATACCTCTCAAGAACAAATCAAAATGATGTAAATGTACTCCAACAGAATCTCTAATGTAATCATAATTATTGTAAATGTCCTCCAATGTTATCATAATTCTTGGAATAAGTTTCTCAGTAGAACATGTATTGCATTTATTCATTTTTCATACATACCATAACCCACCCCACACCTACAAACATGCACACAAACCAACAATATGTCAGGCACGTACATACAGAAATGAAAAAAAAACAACAAAACAATTAAATGGATAATAATAAAAGTCCAGGGTCTGATGGACTCGCGGTGGAATATTTTACAAGACATTTTACCTCATTTATGCTTTACATTATTCATTTAAAAATGTGTAAAATTTGGAGATGGTATAATAACTAAATTGTCTTGTGTATTATCATGTTGTAAAAGGGTTAATTCTGGCTGGAAGTAAATGCAAAATTCACATGATCAGTACATTTGAGTTACGTTCTTTTACCTCCATCAAAACGTTATGTAACATGTTCCTATGTTACTTATTGTAAAGCTTCTGAAGATTTGAAATGAAAGCGCTAAAGCGTTACGTAAACCTTTTTGTGTGTCTTTTTTTAAATTATACTACGTATATACACAGGATTAAATTTTCATGTCTGAATGTTTTACAGAAGAGATTAACATACTTACTCTGGCTCTAAGAAAAACAGCTGTCCAAATATAGAACAAAAATGTTGAAAGAAATTTTCATCCACATCCCTGTATAGAGCAGTGGCATTATTCTCCTCTTCACTTTTTGTTTTGTCATCTGAACCTGCTGGCCACGTGGTCTCGCTCCCTTCTTCCAAAGGATACAATGCCTTCTTTATCAACTTCATTGTTTGGTACGCAAACCTCTTCACAGCTGGAAACCACTTCCTGTTTAACCTAGGATAAACCATAAACGGATGGTTATACAGTCACACATATAACTGACTCAGAATGTGAAATTGAGATCTATTTGAAGTGAAAAAAATGCCCTCCATCAATGCTGAAGTCTGATTTTGTCCAAATTTTGAAGGAATTTTGAATACAACTTTCAAGAGCAAAACAATAAATAAATGGGATTGAGAAAAAACATTCAGATATTCGAAGATTCGAGATATCGTGGGTGAAGTAGTAAAGACTTAAAAATAACTTCCACATATCTGTGATAGATTTAACACATCAGTGTTTCAGATGTCGAATTTTAATTGCAATATTCTGATGTAAAATTTTAAAGATGTTTTTCCAATATATATTTCTTATGCTGTTTTTTGAGAAGCTATGTAAAACTTTGATTGCCCACGGTTACAAGTCACACCCTGTACCAGGAGGTCATAAGAAGATATGTAAAACTTTGATTGCCCACGGTTACAAGTCACACCCTGTACCTGGAGGTTATAAGAAGATCTGTAAAACTTTGATTGCCCACAGTTACAAGTCACAACCTGTACCTGGAGGTCATAAGAAGATAATTATGTAAAACTTTGATTGCCCACGGTTACAAGTCACACCCTGTACCTGGAGATCATAAGAAGATATGTAAAACTTTGATTGCCCACGGTTACAAGTCACACCCTGTACCTGGGGGTCATAAGAAGATATGTAAAACTTTGATTGCCCACGGTTACAAGTCACACCCTGTACCTGGAGGTCATAAGAAGATATGTAAAACTTTGATTGCCCATGGTTACAAGTCACACCCTGTATCTTGAGGTCATAATTTGAACAAATTTGAATCTACGCTATGTGATGTAGCTTTAACAAAAGTTTCACATTACCTGGCCCAATGGTTCTTGAGAGGAAAATCTTTAAAAGATGTGATTAAATTGTCACTAATTCTTAATTATCTCCCCTTGAAAAAGGGCATGATCCTTCATTAGAGGAGACTTAAATCCTCCCCATCCAAGGATACATTGTGGCAAGTTTAAACGAAATTGGCTCATTGCTTCATGAAAAGAAGCATAAAATGTTAAAAGTTTACAGACAGATGCTAAACAAAATGTGATCAGAAAGAGCTCATTTTAGCTTTCAGCTCACCTGATGAGCTGAAAATGATTGCTTTCAGCTCACCCGGGGAGCTGAAAATGATTAACTAGAAATATGTCTATTGGACATGTTGGACGTGAATGCTGTACCCAGGTTCATTGCTAAATACTAATGCAGCATGAAAAGAAATGGTTGTACCTTGATTGCCTATTTGTTGAAGATTAGGGTAATATGTTAAGGTTACAGGGAAAGTTAGGGTCAGAAAACTATGACACAGTTGAATAGCTCTCCTCAACTTGTATTTTAGTGTATGATATTGTGAAATGAAATTACAAAATTTAAAAGAAATAATTTTTTTTTTTTAAATTTTGGACCAATCCTGATTGAAATTAGACAACCAGCATTATTCAATAAGGAAATAGATAACAGTTTCACAAGAAAACTTGTTTGCTTCGGTGTTAAACAGGTTACATAGTAATTGAACTTGACAATCAAATAGATTTCTCAGTGGCAAATGCATAAAATATGTACATGTACAACAAATTATTATTTCATTTATTTTTGTGTTCATTTTGATGGGTATATTGTTCCAAATTTGAAAATAATTATTTTCCCTAAAATTGTGCAATTTCAATTCAATTTCTTTTTTAAATATGATCGACTAGCATATTCTCCCTAGCTGTAAGTAGTTTTTTGAAGATTGAAACCATAGTTTAAAAGGGATGTCTCAAAGATTTTTGTGTGGCATTCCTCTTTAATGTTCTTTATTTTGAATAAATGCTCTGCACCAAAAGATAACCATTTTTAATTCATTATTTATATTTTCAGTGTACATGTACAAACATGATATTTGTAATTTAATAAAACTGCATATATTGGTACGTAGCATTACAGTAACATTGAAGAACCACACATTTCATTTCAATTCTTTTATTCCATTTACCTATCAGGCTGCCAATCACTAACTGTTACATTATTTACTTTGAAAAATTACCATAAGTGAATAACAGAGGGGAATAACTTCTCTAAAAGCAGCATAAATATCCGTGTTCATATTATACATGAACATCAAAGAGCCCAGCCCTCCATGTAACTCCAGAATCCCTGACCCAGGGGTCATGAGTTTCATAATTTTGGTAGAGGTCTTAATGCCCATCATGCCAACATTTTGACTGCTTGATGACCAAGAATAAAGAAGAAGATTTTTAAAGACTGCATTAATTTTGATGGTTTTGGCCCCATGCATCGGGCCCCAAAGGGGCAAGGACCATGAAATTCATAATTCTGTTCCCCTTTATGCATACATGTTATATACCAAAACTGGTTCCGGAGTTCCACAGGAGAAGCTAATCATGTTCAAATAGTAACGAACGACGACGGATGAAAACAGATAGCAATAGATCACCAGAGTGACTCAGGTGACCTAGACATGTAATTCTCTGAAATTATACTCACATGTCCTTCAAATCCAAACTTTTCTCAACAATCTCTGCCTTCTGCACATCACTCTGTATGTCTTTCATCATTTTCTGTTCCATTGCCATTTTGTTTTTATACATGTGTTTGCGTAATTCTCGAATGCCTTCCAATTCATATGAGAAGACAACATTTTCTTTGAGAAGATGACTGAAAGTATTTACACACTCGCTGTAATCTGGGCAACGAGGATATTTCTTAAGAATATCTTCCTTAACGTCCAACATAAAATCTTCAAAGATCTCAGATCTTTCATCAAAGAAAATATTAGTTTGCTTCAAATCAGAATAATTCCAGTTGCTAGCAGGGATATTACCATTTTTTCCATCTGAAGGTACACTGTCCCAATAGTCTGTATCGGATGGGTCATCGATAAAAGAGTCTTCACCGGAGTCTGAAAAAGTCATGTGAGTTGGGTTTTTCCCTTTCTTCTGTTTTTTTAGAGGAACTTCTCCACTGGGTCCTGGCATTTCATCTGAAGTAGTCTTTGAAAATGAAATATGAAATAACATAAATGCAGAATTATACCAGAAACACAGGAATTCTAAAGTGTGATCAATCCGGTGATAACAGTCTGGCAAAATATCAATTATGAGTTTTCAATTTCATCTAATATTTTACTCTGGTACATACATTTTATTCATTTTTAAACTAAAGGTAGCCATGTCTTCTTTGATAACAAGAGGTCCATGGGCATGCCCCACTCCCCCCAAAATTAAAAACTTAGCTACTTGATGCTTGTGCCGCAGCCCTCTTAATAATAGTGTCTGATGACATTGTCTTTGGTAGTACCCCCCACCCCACCCCACAAACTGAAAATGTTTGGATGTGCACACACACCCAAAACCGAAATTGCTCCCTACGGCTTGTGGTGGTCACCTGAGTATTATGAATTTCTCATGATGTGACAACTTTAGCCCCACCCAAATCTAAAAGTCTGGCATCAAGTCACAGAATTTACAGTTTAGTGAGGACTGGACTCTTATAATTATCACCATCTTTTTCATGTAGTTGTTCTCCTATAAGTCCAGGAGTGAAAAGGGTACACTAGTATAATAAACAACCATTACAAAATTCATATTCCCTTCAGTCCGGACCCCAGTGTGGGCTGACTTTATCATATTCCCCTCAGTCCGGACCCCAGTGTGGGCTGACTTTATCATCTTCCCCTCAGTCCGGACCCCAGTATGGGCTGACTTTATCATATTCCCTAAGTCTGGACCCCAATGTGCGCTAACTTTATCATATCATAATATTTATCATACAGTGTACATGTACCTAAAAAAATCAATAGAGCCCCGCTTTCATACCAGAACATCTGACCACGGGCCAGGAATTTCACAATTTTGAAAGAGGAGCCTTGCTCATTATTTAAAACCATTCACTAAATTTGTTTGCTCAATACCCAGTAGCTGCAATAATGTAGCTCTCTCCTTTTTTTTTTTTTGGGGGGGGGGGGGGGAGAATTACTCCACAGGATCTCATAATGGTGGGAGTAATTAACTTATTCCCACACAGATTCTAGCTGTCTCAAAATATGAGAAAGTATTAGCTTTCCTGAACTTAAGGTAGGTCCCTAGTCCTGGACCTACTTGTGATTTTTCAAAAATTTGAGTTTAAATACTTAGATTGTTCATTTGAGGGTATGATAAAAACAAAAATATGGGGGATTGTCAGTCTAATGAGTAAATTATGGTATTCTTATTACGTGTACCCCCATTCGTCAAACGGCAATATCAGAATTCATTGAAGAAGTCTTAGAATATGTCCATAAAATTTTGTTTGAGATATGATGCTGCAATTTTCCCCTCAAACATGAAATAAATATGGCTAACTAATTAATTAAAAGTGAAATTTTAACACAGTTTCATGTTTTTTAATAATGGTGGTACAAATTTGAACTCAATACAGGCCCTCGGCAGTAAAAAATACGGCACTGCAACACCACTAATATGAATATTTTAAAAATTTGACTGGTGATTTTTCATTCAAACTCACACATATTATGTTCATATATGAATGCTTGTTAAAATACATTTTAAAAATCTGCCCTTTCTCAGCATAATATTTTCACAGCATCTCAATTTATATTTACATTTTTTGGCCAAAATAGCCATTTTGAAGATGATTTTCACATAATATAAGATAACAAATATATAACAAGATAACAAATATATAAGAAGTGCAGAACTGTTTTATTTAATTCCACAAGTGCATTATTGCATATCATGAATTTTTTTTTAAATCTACAGATAATTTTAACATGTAATACCCCTGTATATCAATTAAACAAATATGTACCTCTGGTTTTATGTGTGAATTAGATGACAAAAAATGGAAAGAAGATTGGAGCCATAGTCTACTCAAATGTAAGTGATTGAGTGTTATTGTATTCATTTTACTAAATTAAAAAACATCCAGGTAAATGTAAAAATATGTTAGATAATAATAGTTCGTGAACCAATACCGGAGATCGATCCGGACATGTCACGCTACTAGACCCCTACTTTAAAAGGGTTGGACCATATAATTCAATTTTTTGTTCTCCTTCAACCATATATGCTACATGCCAAAATTGATTGAAATTGGTTCAGCAGTTCCAAAGAAGCTAAAAATGTTCAAATGTTAACCAGACTCCTGATGATGAACGAAAACCGATCACAATAGGTCCCCAGTGAGTGACTTCGCTGACCTAGAACTGTAGAAGGAGCGTAGCACTCAGAAAAGCTGATAACAGACGATTGACTTCTTGCCAATCCATAAGCTTTTCTGGTCAACACTGCTTAACCAGTGGAGCAAAGACTTTTAAATTTTAATATTAATATGATTAAGAAACAGAACATTCATCTTTTTTCTGTTCAATACTTTTTCTGCACCTAAACTTCAATAATTGCTTTTTCTTCAGTTAGGCATAGTTTGCAATCAACAATTCATCAATTTGAACTTACTATGGATTCTTCTGTAGCAGTGAATGGGTTTTCTTTCTTTCCCTTACTGGTGCTTAGTGGCTGTCGAGGTTTACGGAAAGACATCATTCAACCTAAGAAATCAATTAGGAAGTTGTAACAAACAGAATAGGATCAGGTCCGTCTCCTTAATGACCCTCTCTAATGAAAATGTTTTCTAAACACCGTGTCATATAAAGATGTAAACATCGAGTCTGTATATTTTATCCTTCCTATAGGGTACCAGTCATTAACCAAAGAACTTGTGGCAGAAGTATTACTACTCAATCTGATAAGATCAGAATAAGATCTTTGATCCGCTTCATTATTGTTATGTCGCTACATAAAGCAATAACAGAGTGGATCAAAGATCTTATTTTAATCAGATTGTATTACTCCTGCAATAAGTTTCCTCACCAAAACCTGAGTGTCATTACCAGGCATTCAGATACCCAAGGATGGTAGTTCCTTAATTAGCATTAAATATTATAACCAACTGGATATCACATGAATTTCTGATATCATAATTTGGGGGTTAATAATATCACTTGAATTTCTGATATCATAATTTGGGGGTTAATAAAATATCACTTGAATTTCTGATAACATAATTTGAGGGTTAATAATATCACGTGAATGTCCGATATCATAATTTGGGGGTTAATCTTTTAAAGGTCATAGGAAATGGACACCTGAGCATATTGAGTTACATACTAGAATAAGTTCATCTCAGGGGATAAAAATAAGTCTGAAATGTTTTTCTGAACATTTTACGCAAGTCAGCGACAGCACAGCCACTCAAAATTACCCGATCATAAAAATTCATATTGACTAATGTGGCTTATCTCCCATTGCATATGATGTCAGTAAGGCCCAGTCGCTGTTCAAAGCTGTGCACTGTTTACCATGTTTAAAAGCTATCATATCACTTTGCAGTGTAACCTTAAGAAACATCATAATTATCCCTATAATGTATGGCTTTACAATGTTCACACAGGCTAGTATTTCTGTTTATAAAAGTTAGATATTCCATATTTGGATGATTTTAGCATATTTCATCAGTGGTGTCAGGTCTATCCCCCACGGTCGGTCCGTCCCTAGTCGATCCGTCCCCTGGTAAATTCGGCCCATTTTGCTTAGTCGTCGACCCGGCCCCTCCAAATTTCCTTTATAATAGATAATTACTTAAGAAAAAAAGAAAGTTTTTGCATGCATATTGCAGGTAGTTATCAAAATTAAATAACTGTCAGAGTTAGGTATGTAAATAAAATTGTTTATACAAACCTTAGGCTTTATAATTTTTGTTTGAAGTGCGTTAATCAGTACAATTGTTTATACAAACCTTAGGCTTTATAATTTTGTAACTTTATAATCAGTACAATTGTTTATACAAACCTTAGGCTTTATAATTTTTGTAACTTTATAATCAGTACAATTGTTTATACAAACCTTAGGCTTTATAATTTTTGTAACTTTATAATCAGTACAATTGTTTATACAAACCTTAGGCTTTATAATTTTTGTAACTTTATAATTTTTGTACAATTGGTCATGTGTGCTCATTCACTATTATAAAAACATCGTTATTTAAGTTTGTACAGCAATCAATGTAAAAGTGTGTCCATTAATCATTGTGAAAACACCATAGGGAAAACTGCATTATGGTGCAATCTTTGATAATTAATTGCGAGCTTACAGTAACCTAGCTAACTATTAGAATTTTTTGTTTTTAAAACTCCAGAAGCTAGTTCAAAGAATTCCTCAGAGCTTAGATTTAAATTTGATATACCGAAGCCAAAGATATGTACATGTATAAGCCAATCCTCAAGATAGTCCATCATTCTGACAATGGAGTTTCCATGCCAGTTCTGTCACTGGGAGATCCGACCCCGGCGGCAAGCATTAAAGTGTGAAAGGTGCAAAAAGTGACAGCATCTTACATGCAACAAAGGTTTACCATTTTATTCATATTTCGTTGCTTAATGATTGTTTCATCACCAAGTATGTTATGTTAGTCTGCAATCAAGCCATAAATACCAGAGAGAATATTAAAGGATTACTACCTGATGTCAGAGATAAGCACAATAAAGAGGAAATACGCAGATGAATTAAACCAAATTCAGTACTGTAAATAACACTTGGAAAAAGTTAAAAAAACGTGGCAATATATATTTTCTTCTGGGCTCAATCGACTAGGGGAGGTATTAACTAGGAGACCGATCACAGGCACTTGTTTTCATATATGGGTCCTCCCCCCTCCCCCCGGTATTGTTAAGGAGGGGGACCCATGTACGAAACAAGTGCCTGTGGGACGGATTGATAATGGGACGGAACGTCTAGAAATCTGTTATCAGTGTAATAAGAAAATTTCAATGTTTGACACGTTTAGTTCAGAGAAATCAGAAAGAGACGGAGAGTAAAAGCTAGCGAAAGATAATCTCGGCTGAGATTCGGCTTGGCTAAATATTGAGTGAAAGAGAAAGAAACGAGAGGGGGGGGGGGAGAATAAATTCATTTTTCATAGGTTACTCAACTTATTCATTGATTGACTTATTAGTGCGAGGTAACGAATCAATAACCCTTGACCAAAGGGGCTTGTCACGAATTGACCCTCTCTATTCTATATAAATTTACACTGTAAATATAGAATAGACGGTGTCAAATTTAACTGTTTAATAAGACAAACATTTCGTAACGAGCCCCTGTGCCTTGACTTGTGAAGCTGAAGATGTCAGATTCAAGCCTGGTTACATCCTACAGTTCTATCCTGTGTATGTGTATTATCATAACATAAACGATACACACAGATTAGGATTATGTTATACACTAATACAGCTTAATCTGATAATTTACCTTTTAGTACCCGATCCGAGGCCTTCCGAGTGGGCAGGCGGTTAATCTGGGTGAGTGTAAATGTAGTTCCGGACATACGTCCCGCGATGTTGCCAATTTATCGTTATATGTTATATTTTCTTTGAATATCTTTATAATTATATGCGGGTGTTTTATAGGTAGTCGGGTTCGAATATCATTTGTATTGGTCACGTGGTGAAGGCATATAAATAGGCGAACATGTGTTTGTGCGGCATTCTAAGCACGCTCGCTAGCTCTACGTACAGGTAAATTTTATACACTACAAAAACTCTATGGCTGAAAGTGACCATTGCATGGAAACTCCGGGAGAAGAATTTGGTTTATATAATGAAGAGGCCGTTTCTTTATTCAGTTCTTCACTGAACAAAGCTTTAGAAAGGCAGAGCAATGTTATTGTGAGCACTATAACGGGCCTTACAGAAAAGTTGACAAAAAGCAACGCGGGGAAAAACGTGCCGCACGTGGAGGAACCAACAGTTTCAGTTAACGGGTCACCAGGATTCGAATTCAAACACGAGGGACACAAGATTCAGTTTAACTTTAATCAAGCAAGATATTCCAAGTTGTCAGAGCTAAGAAAGTTGATTCAGGAGTGTGATTTTCAGAAAGCAGCAGACATCGTAAAAGAGGAACAAGCAGCAATACTTCAAAGAAACAAGATTTTAAAGATTGCAGACCGGCACGGATGGGATACCGTGAGTGAATACCTTGACGACCCCTTAGCGGAGATGATCAACAAGGTTCCATGAACCACATGGCATATCTTGCATGGCACCATGTGCATAATGAATTCTAGAGCAGTATTTTGAGCACCATGTGCATATACCTTATGAGCTACATATGAAATTGTAAACAAAGCACCATGTGCGTTTTCTTGTGTATACTAAGAGAATTTTGAATTGAAACGAAGTGGGATTTTGTGAGCTAAATATGAATTAGAGATAAGGCACCATGTGCGTTTTCAGAAAATCAAATGTAATTGAATGGGGCATGCATGAACTATATCTTAAGTCTAAAGGTGGAAAGTCGTGGGACAACTTTGCAGTAAGGTATCTGGATTAGTATGCCGGAGGTACCAGGTTCAAATCTCATGATGGATTGGATTTTTAAACCAAAATGGAAATCTTCAATGTTTTGGCCTCTGATTTGGAATGCAAAGCAAAACAATTTTCATTATTTTGTAAAAGGATTTATTGAGTATAATAATCCAAAAAATTTTTTCAAAGCTGGATCAGATATAAACAGTATTTTTGCGGCATATAAGTTTGCTAGTAATGTTCTAGTGCTGAGAGTTGATTTTAGATAGATCATATGGATGATCAACAAGGTTCCATGAACCACATGGCATATCTTGCATGGCACCATGTGCATAATGAATTCTAGAGCAGTATTTTGAGCACCATGTGCATATACCTTATGAGCTACATATGAAATTGTAAACAAAGCACCATGTGCGTTTTCTTGTGTATACTAAGAGAATTTTGAATTGAAACGAAGTGGGATTTTGTGAGCTAAATATGAATTAGAGATAAGGCACCATGTGCGTTTTCAGAAAATCAAATGTAATTGAATGGGGCATGCATGAACTATATCTTAAGTCTCAAGGTGGAAAGTTGTGGGACAACTTTGCATTGATAAAATCTGTCTTTTTTATAGGTACACAATAACATTCTGTCGGAAATCCAGGAAATGAAAAAAGACAGCAGGTTTGCATCGGCAGCATCACACATTCATTACATTCTACGGAAAGGAAAGAGCGACAACTCTAATAGAAAATACGACACTTATTTCCAAAAATTTAAAGGCTGGTGTTTGGCTCACGATGTTTCCTATTTACCCGCAGCAGTGAGTACTGTGGCAGTATTTCTAAGCGGTCTTGTACAGCAATCGGTTTCCGAATCTGTGTTATCAACATATTTCTACAGTATCAAGTGGTATCATGATTGCAATATGTGCTCTAACCCGTGTGATCAAAAAATTCTCCATATGCTCATGGAAGGAGGAAATTCATGGTCGATGGAAATCGGATTTTTCAAGGGACAACTACATTAAAGATTGTGTGCAAAAGCAACTTCATGTTACCAAAAATTTGAACATATGAAAGGTTTATATATTGTTCACTTTTGTTTATATAATTAATAACAAATGTGTTACTTCCGCCATTAGATTTTTCTCTCTTTGTTTTTCTAAGTGCTAGCGAGCTGCCATCCTACTTATACTATATAGTTTCTTGTTTTTTGGTAATTAGCATCTAATTAATTTATATTCGGACGAACAAAGTGAGGGAGAATATAATTATAATTATATGCGGGTGTTTTATAGGTAGTCGGGTTCGAATATCATTTGTATTGGTCACGTGGTGAAGGCATATAAATAGGCGAACATGTGTTTGTGCGGCATTCTAAGCACGCTCGCTAGCTCTACGTACAGGTAAATTTTACAATATTTATATGGCGGATAGTAACCATTTATCAGATGACATTAATCTGTGTATATATTGATGTGTATTAACATGAGTAGTTTTGTTTGCGATATATTTCTTAAGGACATTACGAGTGATGAATAAAGTGCTAGCGAGCTGCCATCCTACTTATACTATATAGTTTCTTGTTTTTTTGGTAATTAGCATCTAATTAATTTATATTCGGACGAACAAAGTGAGGGAGAATATAATACTAAATATGTTTTAAGACGATCATCAAGAGTCTTTATTGTGAATTTGGAATCTAGAACTGCCGACTGTCGATGGATTATAAGGAATGAAAGTATTTTTTATTTGTTTTGTACGATATAAAGTAAGTTTTTTTGGAAAGTTTACGCCATTTTATAAACTGCTTTGCGGTTTATAATGCATAAACTGCCCCAACTTACTTTGTATTAAGGATATGCGGGACGATGAGGATTATAAAATGAAAGCGCTTGCGTTAAAATTTTAACTTTGTGTACTGTTTATTCTATTTCTTTTAATATTTTATACCGGACACTGAGATTTAAAAAAAAAACAACACCACAATATATAAATATATATATAGTATTCACCACAGTAATTTTGATAGTATATAGCCTATAATAGTCACCGAAATTGCTCCTACATGTATGCAAATTGCATCTAGGCATTTAGAAAAAGAAAGTCAATCGTGTGCAAACAATGACTCGGTGCAAGTGTAAGATGATGATCGTTTGTTGATATTTACTATAATAGCGTGAAACTATGGTGTCCGGATAGGGGCATTTGCAAAAGCGTGACTGCGCGTTAGTCACAACACGCCGTCACGCCAACAAGCAACGCGCCTTCGCGCTCTCACGCCAACAAGCAACGCGTCTTCGCGCTCTCACGCCAACAAGCAACACGCCTTCGCGCAGACAAGCAACGCGCCTTCGCGCTCTCAAGCCAACAAATAACGCGCAGACAAGCAACACGCCTTCGCGCTCTCACGACAACAATCAACGTGCCTTCGCACTCTCACGCCAACAAGCATTACGCCTTCGCGCAGCGTTGCTTGTCTGCGCGAAGGCGCGTTGCTTATTGACGTGAGAGCGCGAAGGCGCGTTGCTTGTTGGCGTGACGGCGTGTTGTGACTAACGCGCAGTCACGCTTTTGCAAATGGCCCTATCCGGACACCATATGAAATTAGAACTGGATACATATTTCTCTCGAATCTTACTTGGGAAACGTACAAACTATTCTGGTGCTTTTATAATCGATCACTGTTTGCGAAAAATCCCCCCCTCCCCCCCCCCCCCCCCCCCCCCTCCTATGACGAGGATCAAATATTAACGTCCATGCTAGGAATGTTTAATTTTCCCAAGCTTTTTCATGTTTAAATCTAAGTACGCTTTATATCTCTAGTTCATATTTCAAATCATTTTTACTAACTTTACGAAAAACTGCTGCGGAAACTAATGTAAAAAAAAAAAAAAAAAATATGACACACATCGGAATGTATGTGAAAAGCAGACGTGCGAAAAGAAAAAAAAAAGGTGCAACCTAACCCCAAGTGAACACTTCAAGGACGCCTACCTCAAAATCAAGATTAAATTCACCCCTTCATATTTCTACAGGAAGTTAGGTATATGAATAGCTTTTAATTACAGTGTTTGCAGGGAAAAAAAATATTGACAGGTTTTTGAGCAGTGCTTCATTTAGTGTCTGGACAACCCTGTTTTTGAGTACTAATTTTCACCCCAAATCCTTAAATTTTCCTAATTTCTTATTATGTGGTTATGTTTAAGTATGTTAGTATTATTTATTTTACATTCAGCATATATTCTAAAGATTATTGTAAAAGATACATATGAAAATTCCATCTACATGTAATTATTTTTCTTAATTGAAAATCGGAATGATCTTGGAAAATTCACAATTTTCGAAAAGGGGGGTAATTCAAAGCTTATTACCTCCCTTATATACTTAGAAAGTGGTCATGAAATCTATACACATTGTAAAGGACATCCTGATGGTGCTTCATGAAAAAAATAAAACAAAAATATTCATTAACCAGTCATTTTTGGCCACATCGTCCCGCATGCTCTTAATCCAATAAAAATAACGTTCATTCCATAATTAGCTATATCCCGTGGGGATCCGGGTTAGAATAGGTCCTCGGCACCCCTTGCTTGCCGTAGAAGGCGACTAAATGGGGCGGTCCTTCGAATGGGACAGCAAAAATCGAGGTCCCGTGTCACAGCAGGTGTTTTATGAATTATGAATTTTATGTGCACTACAGCAATTCACGACAGTACAGGGTTTTTTGGGGGTTTTTTTGTGTTTTGATATTAGACACATGAGGGAATTCACAGTTATTCTCGTCCAGATGCCGTCATTGTTTTTGGTGGAGTATTCTTATATGAGGAACGGCAGGAAGAAATGTAAGGGGTCACCCACAGGGAAGACCCTTATTCAATTTATCAAAAAATTAAAAACATTGGTGGGATGTTTTAAAATATATTATCTTTTAAAATATATATATATATATATACACACACACACACACACACACACACACACACACACACACACACACACACACACACACACACATATATATATATATATATATTGATCAACATTTGTAAGTCCATGCACTTGTAAATGAAAATATGTCTGACGAAATCAAGATTCATATCGGGACCACCTAGTCAGGTGTTCTTATCAATGTTACCCTAGTCAGGTGTTCTTATCAATGTTACCCTAGTCAGGTGTTCTTACCATAGTCAGGTGTTCTTATCAATGTTACCCTAGTCAGGTGTTCTTATCAATGTTACCCTAGTCAGGTGTTCTTATCAATGTTACCCTAGTCAGGTGTTCTTATCAATGTTATCCTATTCAAGTGTTCTTATCAATGCTACCTTAGTCAGGTGTTCTTATCAATGTTATCATAGTCAGGTGTTCTTACCATCGTCAGGTGTTCTTATTAATGTTACCCTAGTCAGGTGTTCTTATCAATGTTACCCTAGTCAGGTGTTCTTATCAATGTTATCCTATTCAAGTGTTCTTATCAATGCTACCTTAGTCAGGTGTTCTTATCAATGTTATCATAGTCAGGTGTTCTTATCAATGTTACCCTAGTCAGGTGTTCTTACCATAGTCAGGTGTTCTTATCAATGTTACCCTAGTCAGGTGTTCTTATCAATGTTACCCTAGTCAGGTGTTCTTATCAATGTTACCCTAGTCAGGTGTTCTTATCAATGTTATCCTATTCAAGTGTTCTTATCAATGCTACCTTAGTCAGGTGTTCTTATCAATGTTATCATAGTCAGGTGTTCTTACCATCGTCAGGTGTTCTTATTAATGTTACCCTAGTCAGGTGTTCTTATCAATGTTACCCTAGTCAGGTGTTCTTATCAATGTTATCCTATTCAAGTGTTCTTATCAATGCTACCTTAGTCAGGTGTTCTTATCAATGTTATCATAGTCAGGTGTTCTTATCAATGTTACCCTAGTCAGGTGTTCTTACCATAGTCAGGTGTTCTTATCAATGTTACCCTAGTCAGGTGTTCTTATCAATGTTACCCTAGTCAGGTGTTCTTATCAATGTTATCCTATTCAAGTGTTCTTATCAATGCTACCTTAGTCAGGTGTTTTTATCAATGTTACCCTAGTCAGGTGTTCTTATCAATGTTATTTTGATACTGATTAGTTTCATTTAGTGAAAATTAACTAGAATGTTATAATACGGGATATCGGAACTAGACAACATTTTGGAACTCTTCAGAAAAAGAAGTTCCGAAATGTATGCGTCACTTGAACAACATTTATGTTAGTCTAGGTCACCAGCACGTTTGTCAATGCAGTGTTCAAAAGTGGAAAATCAAACGGCTGGCGTGACCTAGGCTACTCTTATGTATACAAATTGATAATGGCTAAAGACGACTCATTTCTGATACAAATATATCTGTCTGGTTTGAAGGTTATTTTTCAGAATGTTGCAAGTGAATGCCCTCGCACGAAAAACATGAGTTATTGGATTAAATTTTTTGAGGTTTGGTAGCGAAGATGGGAAAATAAATTTTATTTCCTCTACCTTATACCACAGGCACCTGTGACCCTATTAACAAAATATCTTACGACTAAGATCAAAACTTACAAACACAGTAATTTCCTTATTTTTCATATCTTGTTTCTTAATTTAATAATATTTAAAGTACATGTGCATTTATGGTTTATAAAACTTGAATACATACTTACGGTCGTATTTGATTATCAGACAGATTTTTTTCCAGCTTAGTCGCAAGATATTTTGTGAATAAGGGCCCTGAAGTATGGATATGACGACCCCCCCCCCCCTGTTTTTAGGGGGGGGGGGGTAATTTTTACCGATTTCCACGACAACTTTGTTTATAGACTCCGTTTCGACTATAAACACCGTTTTCACGACAATTTTGCTATGGACCCCGTTTCGACTATTCACCGTTTCTATGATAACTTTGTTTCGGTTATAGACCTGTATATAGTTTTATTTACACGTTGCTTTTTTCATAGATAAGAGTTCTATTTTATCTATCATTTGATCCGCTCCTCTTCTATTTACATGTGCTGCGCTAGCTGCAATAATGTAGCCTCTCTAATTTTTTTTTTTAAGTAGAGGGCTACAACTCCTTAGGATCTCCGTAATGGTGAAAATGCGGGAGTGATTCACTCCCGCCACAATTGCGCTCATTCTAAACATTTCCTGACTTTCTTTACGTAAATAAAATGATATTCTATGTTTCTTAGTCAATATACAAATTTACAACCTGCAACTTTAGATTTGTGAGGCTCTATATTCTACCGTTTTCAACAATTTCGATAATTTCCAATTTCTCGATTCATATTTGTGCGCCATGTTTGATGTACTGAAGTTTCAACTTCCGATTGTCAAGTCATTTGCATATGCCATATGAGGTATTATTTACATCAATGGACAAGTATGGAGGCGAAAGCTATTTCGTCGGTATTGAAAAGGGTTGAATTTAATATCAAGTTAAAAACCGAACAGTAG